>NC_057814.1:294269544-294569544 GCF_018294505.1 Triticum aestivum | reverse complement strand
ATTAACCAAAAGAGGTGGTGGGCCAAACAAATCAATTATAGCATTATAAGAATCAAAAGTATGGCTACCCAAGAAATTTCCTCCGGTAATGGTATCAAGAATATATCTATTCCAAGGAGTGATGCCTACATAAAAATTGCGAAGAAGAACGGAAGTAGATTGCTTCCTAGTAGATCTATTTTGCACATTGCAAATTCTGTACCAAGCATCTTTTAGATTTTCTCCCTCCCTTTGTTTAAAATTAAGAACTTCGTTCTTGGGAGACAAAGGAGTAGATAAAGGACTAGCCATGGCGGCACACGGGACACAAAAAGGCAAGCGAAAAAGAGGCGAACGGAAAAATAGGGCGAGTAAAACGGCAAGGGTGAAGTGGGGGAGAGGAAAACAAGAGGCAAATGGCAAATAATGTAATGCGAGGGATAAGAGTTTGTGATGGGTACTTGGTATGTCTTGACTTGTGCGTAGACTCCCCGGCAACGGCGCCAGAAATCCTTCTTGCTACCTCTTGAGCACTGCGTTGGTTTTCCCTTGAAGAGGAAAGGGTGATGCAGTAATGTAGCGTAAGTATTTCCCTCAGTTTTTGAGAACCAAGGTATCAATCCAGTAGGAGGCCACACTCAAGTCCCACGCACCTACACAAGCAAATAAGAACCTTGCAACCAACACGATAAAGGGGTTGTCAATCCCTTCACGGCCACTTGCAAAAGTGAGATTTGATAGAGATGATAAGATAATATTTTTGGTATTTTTATGATAAAGACTAAAATTATAGAAAGCAAAATAAAGTGCCAGAAATCGCTAGTTGTTGGGAGATTAATATGATGGAAGATAGACCCGGGGGCCATAGGTTTCACTAGTGGCTTCTCTCAAGATAGCATAAGTATTACGGTGGGTAAACAAATTATTGTCGAGCAATTGATAGAATTGAGCATAGTTATGAGAATATCTAGGTATGATCATGTACATAGGCATCACGTTCGTGACAAGTAGACCGACTCCTGCCTGCATCTACTACTATTACTCCACACATCGACCGCTATCCAGCATGCATCTAGAGTATTAAGTTCATAAGAACGGAGTAACGCTTTAAGCAAGACGACATGATGTAGAGGGATAAACTCATGCAATATGATATAAACCCCATCTTTTTATCCTCGATGGCAACAATACGTGTGGCTTCCCCTACTTTCATGGGATCGAGCACCACAAGATTGAACCCAAAGCTAATCACTTCTCCCATTGCAAGAAAGATCAATCTAGTAGGCCAAACAAAACTGATAATTCGAAGAGACTTGCAAAGATAACCAATCATACATAAAAGAATTCAGAAAAGATTCAAATATTGTTCATAGATAATCTTGATCATAAACCCACAATTCGTCGGATCTCGACAAACACACCGCAAAAGAAGATTACATTGCATAGATCTCCAAGAGAATTGAGGAGAACTTTGTATTGAGATCCAAAGAGAGAGAAGAAGCCATCTAGCTAATAACTATGGACCCGAAGGTCTGAGGTAAACTACTCACACATCATCGGAGAGGCTATGGTGTTGATGTAGAAGCCCTCCGTGATCGATGCCCCCTCCGGCAGGATGCCGGAAAAGGCCCCAAGATGGGATCTCACAGGTACAGAAGGTTGCGGTGGTGGAATTAGGTTTTCTTGGTGCTCTTCGATGGTTTGGGGGTACGTAGGTATATATAGGAGGAAGAATTAGGTCGGTGGAGCCACGAGGGGCCCACGAGGGTGGAGGGCGCGCCCAGGGAGTAGGCGCGCCCCCTGCCTCGTGGCCCCTTCGTCGGTTGCTTGATGTCCACTCCAAGTCCTCTGGATCACGTTTGTTCCAAAAATCACGTTCCTGAAGGTTTCATTCCGTTTGGACTCCGTTTGATATTCTTTTTCTGCGAAACACTGAAATAGGAAAAAACAGCAATTTGGGTTGGGCCTCCGGTTAATAGGTTAGTCCCAAAAATAATATAAAAGTGTATAAATAAGCCCATTAAACATCCAAAATAGAATATATAATAGCATGGATCAATCAAAAATTATAGATATGTTGGACGTATCAGTGCGCGGCGTCTTCCCAGTGCGGAGGCAGTACTCCGCCTCCTCCACCTCACAGCACTTGACGTCTCGATCTGCCTCTTGCTGGCGGACGAGCGCGAATGATCTTGCCATTTCATTGGGTGCCCACCGGAGCTCCTCGTCGGTGGCATGCTGGAGCTTATCGGCCCAGCTCCACGCAGCGATGAGGCGCCTAGCGCCTTTGACCTTCCTCGCGAAGTACCCGTCTTCGTACACCTCCTCCACATGACGATGCGCCCGCCCCCAAACCTCCACTGCCTCCTTTTTCCAGGCGGCATCACGGGCTTCACATGCCGCCTGGTACCTGGCTACCTCCTCCACCATCTCCTTCTTGAATGCCACTTGCCTGGCTCTCTCAGCCAGCGACAGCGACTTCCACAAACAAAGATTGTACTGGCCCAAAAACCAATCCAAAGTTGGAGGGTCCGGCGCAACCTAGTCCGGCGGCACGTATGGGTCCTCGTAACTGCTCTTCGAGTGAGCGTCCTCGGGGGGCGGCGACTCGTCGTCGGCACGTGGGCAGACCGGCGGCGCCATGGCAGAGATTTGAGAGAGAGAGAGAGAGGGCGAGCGAGGGGAGGATGTAGATGAGAATGCAGGCGGGACGACATGAGCAAGGTAGTATTTATTGGCGGCCGGAATCTAGATCGATAGGAACAGTACACACGCCGGTCACCGGAATTTCCGAGTACTGTAGTTTGAATTACACACGATTCCCGCAGCAAAATCCATGTGTGCACTTAATAGCTGACGGTTTCCAATACAGAACCGTGTCTGATTAATAACCCCCGCCACTCACCTACCAAACCTCAAGCTGCGAAATAGAGTGCCAATCGTGTGGTGGCCGGTTGTCTTGCCAGATCTTTACATTTTCTTTTTTGAACACTAGATATGTACATCATCTGATGATTTTTTAACTCGCACACAAGTACACAAAAATATGATTTTTTAAACCGTTATGGTTAGCCGTTGCATGTAGATGTAGTTCAAATTTGAATTACGGTCATTAAATGGCTAGAAAATCACTTAAATGTCTTTAAAAGGTCAAATGACCCCTAGAATTTCCAAATTTTCACATGACAGTTGTAGTAGTGCATGTTAAACATAGAAAAAAATTGAACGCCGTAAGAGGAGGCCATCTCCCGTTCATAATCAAACATTCATTGTTCCCTCTCGGAACCATGAGCCTTCTAGTGAGTAGCTCCGGTTTGTGTGGGGCGTGTGTCCAAACTATCGTCAAACAGGCCAATTTTTTACCACATCATCTTGGTGGCATGACATTACATCAAGCAAGGTTTCATGTTTTTCTGATCATTTTCTAATTTTTGGGAATTAAAATGCCATGGCACTCCATGCATGTGTCCATGCCGTGAGACCAATATGTTTGAAAATACCTTCTAATTTACTGCACAAGGAATTAACTTGCACACAAGTACACAAATGTGATTTTTCAAACCGTTATGGTTAGCCGTTGCATGTAGATGTAGTTCAAACTTGAATTACGGTCATTAAATGGCTAGAAAATCACTTAAATGTCTTTAAAAGGTCAAATGACCCCTGAAATTTTCCAAATTTTCACATGACACTTGTATTAGTGCACGTTAAGCATAGAAAAACTTGAAGGCCATAAGAGGAAGCCATCTCCCATTCGTCATCAAACATGCATTGTTCCCTCTCGGAACCACGAGCCTTCTAGTGAGTTGCTCCGATTAGTGAGGGGCGTGTGTCCAAACTATCGTCAAACAGGCCAATTTTTTTACCACATCATCTTCGTGGCACGACATTACATCAAGCAAGGTTTCATGTTTTTCTGATCATTTTCTAATTTTTGGGAATTAAAATGCCATGGCACTCCATGCATGTGTCCATGCCATGAGACCAATATGTTTGAAAATTCCTTCTAATTTACTGCACAAGGAATTAACTTGCACACAAGTACACAAATGTGATTTTTCAAACCGTTATGGTTAGTCGTTGCATGTAGATGTAGTTCAAATTTGAATTACGGTCATTAAATGGCTAGAAAATCACTTAAATGTCTTTAAAAGGTCAAGTGACCCCTGAAATTTTCCAAATTTTCACATGACAGTTGTGTTAGTGCACGTTAAACATAGAAAAATTTGAAGGCCGTAAGAGGAAGCTATCTCCCGTTCGTCAACAAACATGCATTGTTCCCTCTTGGAACCATGAGCCTTCTAGTGACTTGCACCGGTTTGAGAGGGGTGTGTGTCCAAACCTTACAGGCCAATTTTTTTACCGCATCATCTTGGTGGCATGACATTACATCAAGCAAGGTTTCATGTTTTTCTGATCATTTTTTAATTTTTTGGAATTTAAATGCCATGGCACTCCATGCATGTGTCCGTGCCATGAGACCAATATGTTTTGAAAATTCCTTCTAATTTACAGCACATGGAATTAACTCACACACAAGTACACAAATAAGATTTTTCAAACCGTTATGGTTAGCTATTGCATGTACATGTAGTTCAAATTTGAATTGCGGTCATTAAATGGCTAGAAAATCACTTAAATGTCTTTAAAAGGTCAAATGACCCCTGAAATTTTCCACATTTTCACATGACAGTTGTATTAGTGCATGTTAAATGTAGAAAAAACTTAAAGGTCATAAGGGGAAGCTATCTCCCGTTCGCCACCAAACATGCATTGTTCCCTCTCGGAAACACGAGCCTTCTAGTGTGTTGCTTCGGTTTGTGAGGGGTGTGTGTCCAAACTTTCATCAAACATGCCAAATTTTTTACCACATCATCTTGGTGGCATGACATTACATCAAGCAAGGTTTCATGTGTTTCTGATTGTTTTTTAATTTTTTGGAATCTAAATGCCATGGCACTCCATGCTTAATTGTGTCATAGCCGTTAGACCAATATGTTTGTAAATTCCTTCCAATTTACTGCACATGGAATTAAATCGCACACAAGTACACAAAATATGACTTTTCAAACCGTTACGGTTAGCTGTTGCATGTACATGTAGTTCAAATTTGAATTACGGTCATTAAATGGCTAGAAAATCACTTAAATGTCTTAAAAGGTCAAATGACCCCTGAAATTTTCCAAAATTTGACATGACAGTTGTATTAGTAGTACAAATCTTCTCATACATTTAAAACACAAAACTATATGTTGCCACTTTACTCCAAATTCATCTTTCACAGCTAATAAAAAATATCCACAACATCACACACAGTTTTTTTGTAGGAACCGTTTGCGATGAAAATTTCTGGGTCTATTTAAGTCTTCCACATTAAGCTTCGCCGGCTCGTCTGCTCCAGTGTCGGCAACCCTCGAATCCACGAATCCCGATCCCCATTCCCGCACCCCCTTCTTGCAAAGATGACGCCATGGAAACGCTTCATGAAGGCACGTACGATGGCCGCGTCCTCCCCGAGCGCCGCCGCTTGTGCCGAGAGCGTGGCCACCTATGCCGAGAGTGCCGCCGCATCCGCACTAAGCGCGCCGCATCTGCCGAGAGGGCATCTGCGGCAACCGACAGGGCAGCTGCAGCAGCCGAGACGGCTGCAGCAGCTGCTGTGACGGCGGCTGCAAACGCCGAGAGCGCTCGAGCTGCCATCTGTGCCGCCGATGCCCCCTGGCCCGAGTCGAGGCCATCCATGCCAAGATCGAGGATGCACACGCTAAGATATTCCAGGCCACCTCGGAATCCAGCATGCAACCCACGTCCGAAAAGGCGGCGGTGGCCATGGATCACCTGCTTCCTCATGAGATCATCGAGCAGGAGCTGGAGATGCAGGAGGCGGCGGAGATCGAGGAGTGCCGGGAGGAGGAGTTGCGCGTGGCTGAGGTCGCGGTAGAGAAGAGTCTGTCCGTCGAGGAATCGGTGGTGGAGTACCAACGCGAGCTCTGGCACAGCCACTACTAGGAGTACTACAACCTTGAGGGCGGCGCCGAGGACGGCGCCGAGGATGAGGACGAGGGCGTGGTCGACTTCAGCAGGGGGGACACAGAGTCCACCAACGGCGGCATTTCGCCAGGACAAGTCATCGACGTCTCATCTCACACCGGTGATGCATAGGCCGGCGCGGCGGCGGATTTGTTAAAATTATGCGTACTTAGGCTTTGTTTTTAATGCTGGTCTTTTGTTAGAGCAATGTTTAGGTCAACTGGCTTTGTTTAATTACTAAAATTGCTCGATTCAGTAAGTGTTGTTTGTGTGTTGTACGCTCTTTTGTGGGCCCAAATTAGCAAGCGATGTTAAATTATGCAATGACGTACCCGGGGAAATTTCCACCAAAATTTGAATTATCAAACTCATACCATGCGCGTAAAATAGAAAAATCGTTTGCAATGCACACAATCTTTCAAAGTGAATGGTGTCCAGAGGCACCGCGCGCTAAGTTTCCCTCCACATTTCGAAATTTTTGGCCTACCGCCGAAATATCTACCCTCGCCCCCTTCCCCACCCCTTTTCTCCCCGACCAGAAGTCACATTTCCCCTGTTTCCTCCTTCATTCCTTCCTAAGCTATAGCCGCTTCCTCGCTTGCTTCCTCGCTCTCGTCGTCTCGCATCCTACCGCCGGGGTCGCCATGGTGTTCTTGAATGACCTCTCCAGCGGTTCCTCCTCCGACGACGACTCCTTCACCACCCGGGTATGCCTCTCTTCTCTCGGGCTATGACTTGGAATGAAGGATTGTAACCCAGCGGTAGATTTGAGTCATTTCTTCCTCTTGTAGCTCCCTAGGAACATCAGTTGCAATGAATGGAGCGGGGTGTGGCTGAAGATCTGGCTGCTCGTTGTCACCATCAATCTCCTTGTGTGAAGCTAGTTGCATTTGAATCTGTGGACAGTGGGAGGAAGTTTCTGGCATGTGTAGAGAAGGTTAGACCCTCTTTCGTTGTTACAAATCATTTGTTAGATGTGATTCATACACTGTCACGATCCCAACCCATTCATAACACACCTTCAACCAAATGCATCCTAAGACAGTGTCACAGCTTGTACCTAGTATCTAAAAATGTTGCCGTCTCATCAGTGGTGCCATTAGAAAATTATTTGGCACCGCTTCAGCAGTTTCTGCAGCCAACTTTGGTCCACACATCCGAGAAGCCAAGCAGTAAAATACTAAATCTTTATGGCACGAAGGAACTGGGCATCGGAGCAGCTAGGTGCTCCGGAGTCCAGGTCCCTGATTTTTTTCCGCTGCATCGGCTCGCTCGTGCAGGGCACCGGTGCAAGATGTAGCAACAGTTGTCTTCACACCAGTTTTGGCATACATAGTGGACGGCTTTAG
This sequence comes from Triticum aestivum, assembly GCF_018294505.1. Taxonomy (NCBI): domain Eukaryota; kingdom Viridiplantae; phylum Streptophyta; class Magnoliopsida; order Poales; family Poaceae; genus Triticum; species Triticum aestivum. Next base: position 294,562,186 of record NC_057814.1, on the reverse strand, counting down.
TGCTATTAGTTCCATGTTACTAAATTTGTGCATGTACACACCTGTTAGTATCAATTTGCTGTCATCCAAACATTGTCGCTATGCTGGTGCAGTTATATTTACCTTCCTCATAAAATGTTCAATTTGTTATCTATAGTACATGAGTAAGAATTTGTAGCTTTGTTGTAGTTAATTATAGCTTCTGATGTTTCAGAATTTGGTTGCTGACTCAGTAGCAATTAATTCATTTGCACATTGATCTTTTGGAGAAGATATGTCATAATTAACCCGTTTGTTCAGTTTTTCAAAATAAGTATTGGTGATTTTCTATGTTGCTATAAACCCATTTGCCTACAATTGTTACTGATCTAGTTTTAAATATTATTGGATGAACGGAAGTGTTCTTACTTGGAGTGGGTTGATCAAGAGTGGCCACAGTCTTTGAAGATGTTCCTAGCAAAGCTCTGGAGCATGTATGAGGAAGAAAACAGAGGTAGGCTTAGAGAAAGTGTTGTCAACGCTGAAGAATATGTGAAGATGCAGGATAAAAAGAGGAAGGTGGAGAATGAGCTCAGATTTTTTAAATCAGACTTTGCTAAGATGGTGTTGGCGAAGGAGGAGGCACTTTCCCAATTGGCCAGTGCAAAACAAGTTCTTAGAGTACTGAAAGCAGAGGTGGATAAGACGTGCCTGGATGATCTCAATTAGGCAAATGTATATATTGTTCTAATATTGTTCTTATGAAGTTGAACTAGCTATATGCTTTACTGCGCTATTTTCATGTAGCTATCGTACTGTGATGTTAAAATATATTTATGTGCCTGATATGAAATTGGCAAACAGCTGTTCGATATGAAATGTCAATTTGCGTAATACTGGAACTATTAATTGTAAACTAATAAACCTACTAAATGGGTCATGGAACTTTCCAAACGGTTCTAGCAGTAAAAGCTCTTGTGATGGATAGCCCAATGCCACACAGTTTTCTTCATCAAATCGTGTGTGATGTAGTTGATAAAAGCAAACGGTTAACCAAGGCAGAGCGTGTGTGATAGTTACACCTTTCACACACGAGCCTATACATAAAACTGTGTGGGATGTACATACGAACGGAAATGTTTTCCCTAGATTGACTGTGTGGGATGTACATACAAATGGAAAGGTTTTCCCTGGATTGACTGTGTGGGATGTACATAAGAACGGAAACGTATCCCATGGATTGACTATGTGTGATATACTTACGAATGGAAATGTTTTTCTGGGATTCACCGACTGGATGTACATACGAACGGAAACGATGGGGTTTCTATGCCTCGCCCGATCGCACACGAGCTCATTTTGCCCTAGCCTGTGTGCCAGGACGGCCTATCCCCGACGGTTTCTGGGTCATGTGGAAAGGACCCCCCTATCGCCCACACTCACTTGGCGACGGTTCCAAATGCCGTCACAGAAAGGGGTTAAAAACCGTGTGTATAGCACTGACGCGTACCAGTGTACAACCGGGCTGTAGCAAGCTATTAGGACTCCGGTAGACACCGCGTGACAATTCCCCGAAGGGACAGACACAGGAGCAAAGAAGGGAACATGCCGGTCAATCCATGTGTTCCGGAGCAGCAGCAAGCTACCATGGCTCATGGAATCACTAGGAGGCATTTCCCCATAAGGAAGGCTACCAAGAATAAATAACTAGGTGTCGGATCCCACACATACTGAGCATTTCAATAACATACACACAATATGCTCGATGTGTGTAAATACAACATGGTATCACAAAAAAACTCTATGACTCAAAGTATTTATTCTATAGGCTCCGAGGAGCCAGATATTACAAACATGGGTCTCATGACCCAACATACAAGTCATACAAGCAACAAGCGGAAGCATAAACATGTCTGAGTACAGACATCTGAAAAGAAGAAGGCTAGAAAGCCTGACTATCTAAAAGACCCTCCATAGGATCCAGACCTCTATCTGGGATTCCCAAGCTAATGTAGAAACCCACGTGGAACTATTAGCGAGACCGAAGTCTCCTCTGTATAACATAAATTAGGCGAAAGTGAGTACAAATGTACTCAACAAGACTTACATCAGAACTAACTACATGCATCAGTATCGACAAAGGGGTGGTGGAGTTTAACTACAGCAAGCCAGCTTTGTCTTGGTGGCTATCCTGTACTACGAGTACTTTCTTTGAGGTGGCGCACACGAGTCCACATATTCACCATATCAATACACCACTATGGATCCGCTCCCACTGGTACATCGACGTGCTAAACAAACGGTTTTTAACCCCTTTTCGCGACAGCATTTGGAACCGTCGCCAAGTGAGTGTGGGCGATAGCGGGGTCCTTCCCACACGACCCAGAAATCGTCGGGGATAGGCCCTCCTGGGACCCAGGCTGGGGCTGTGTGCGATCGGGTGAGGCATCGAAACCCAATCATTTCCGTAGGTATGTACATCCCACACGGTGAATCCCAGAAATCATTTCCGTAGGTATGTACATCCCACATGGTGAATCCCAGAAATCATTTCTGTAAGTATGTACATCCCACACGGTGAATCCCAGAAATCATTTCCGTAGGTATGTACATCCCACACGGCGAATCCCAGAAAATCATTTCCGTAGGTATGTACATCCCACACAGTTCTTTGTGTGGAAACGTTTGTGCAAGGTGGCCTAACGCAAACAGTTCGCTGCCGGAAGCCGTGTGTGATTGTTAGTTGATCGAACACACCTACTTTATAGAAACCGTGTGGGTTGTTTAAGTTCATCGCCCACGGTGCCGTCTGAGTAACCGTTTGCAATAGAAAACCCCAATAAGTAGGGCAATTAGCCTATTATTGATAATCCATGTACTAATCAAATTGCTATTTCTTATAAAACATGCCAGATATTTCATATTCGTATAAAAGCAACCAGGATTTCATAATCAAATTACATCAGATAGCTTCGGCACTCAGTTACGCCATTACACAACAACACCAAGTTTCACATGTAGCATCAAAAACCTTTGGAAAGTAGCATCATACACGGTAAATAGACAGATGAATCTCATCTGGGAAACTGCAGAAGCGGAAGGCAAATATTGAGCCTTCAGTGATGTTGAATGTCCTTGCAACTTTAGGCCAGTGGCTATGGATAATTTCCCGCCCAACCTTCGTCCTCTTCAGCAAGACTTCAATATTGTAGCGTGGGTGTTGAATGAATACCTTCCTCGCCTCTTGACCGCATGCAGGTGGTTTGAGAGGTAATCATCAGTGAACTGCTTTGAAAAGTACTGAAAACAAAGCTATATATGCATAAATCGCTGTTGTACATTTTGAAATGGCGCAAGGGGTAAAAACAAAGTAAAAGAGTTGGTACCATCCTATAGTTGACTGATGTCTTGTTCATTGTGCAACCAAAGATATTGCTGTTATTCGTCGCAAGTTTCTTCATCCTAACAATCTTTCTGAGTTTCTTGACTTGACTGATATTCATGGACATCTCATTTCCCCATATGCAAAATGGGTCGAACAGTGGGTCTAAGCCTCTAACAGTAGTACCTACACGCGCAAGACCAAATTGTAAGAAACCTAAATATTAGAATGATTCCTACAACTGCACAATAATGTGCTATTAGCCAAAGGACCCTGATTGAACAAACCTCGATGGTAAACCGCAGTGTCTCCCATTGTTTCCCCGCAACACACATAAGGAAGATCTTGATCAGGTTAACTGAGAGTTGCCATACTATCAGTAGAATATGTATTGAGTACAGCCAAATTCGATTGGTGTCACATGCATAACAATACAAAATTTACCCACGACAAATGAAAATCAAATTGCAGAACTGAACCAAACAGTTAAATGGACAGCAGACCAAATGAACCAAAATAGTTAACTGAGCATGACATTGCAGAATAGAAACATGTATGAGAAGATAAGACAGTTAACAAAACAAAGAATGCTTGAGAACAGTACTACGAAATGTAGCAATTGTTGGACCAAAGTGTTAACTGAACATTACATTTCAGAGGACCAAACTGTTAACTGAACATTAGATTGCATATTAACATTACAGACGACAAATCACTAGAAGGCACTGGCGGTGGCCTCGAGAAAACATCACGAACTGTATTTTAAATTAGACAACCGCGTGGCGGTGTCGACGGTGGCCTTGAAGACGAGGTGCTCCTCCAAGATCTGGGGTCGACACGCATGGCAGCCATAGCGACCTCGTTCGTGCATGCGGCCGCATGCTACTGAGCTCCACGTTATACTGCGTGCAAAATGGCTGTGGGCGGCGCTTAATTGGAGTAGGGGGCAGTGATTTTGGTGGAAGGTGTTGCTCCGTCGGTCGGGACATGTGGGATTGGAAAGGAGGAGGATGGTGTGGGTGGGGTGTGGATTACCTCACCATATCAACGAGGCCGTGCAGCAAGAAGAAGGGTCAGTAGCAAGGAGGCCGTGCAGCAAGAAGAAGGGTCGCCGGCGAGGAGGGGGCGCTGCAAGAAGAAGGGTCGCCGGCGAGGCTGCAAGAAGAAGGGTAGGCAGCGAGGAGGCGGCGCTGCAAGAAGAAGGGTAGCCGGCGAGGAGGCGGCGCTGCAAGAAGAAGGGTCGCCGATGAGGAGGCTGAGCTGCCAGTAAACAGCAGTGAAGTTTTGAACTTGGAAAGCAAGGAGGAACAGTCGAAATGTGGCTTTTGGTAGGAGGGAGGGGGCGGGGACATAGATATTTCCGCGGTGGCAAAAAAATTTCGCTCGGTGCCGCGAGAAACTGGCGCGCAAGTGTGGTTCAAGCGGGGGCGGTGGACTGTAGACGACGAAGCTTACTGCGTAAGCCAGAGAAGACGGTGTGCCAAGATATTTTATATCGCATCCCAGATGATTCTTTCTAGTAAACTGTTTGTGGTATACCTGATTTTTTCATTATGTTTTTAAAGACAAAATGGTGTTACGGAGGGAAAGGATGGTGTTTGAATTGCTAGAACATTTACGTGCAGTGAACACGCAACTAGTACATGAGTGTGGTGTCTAAATTTGGAATTATTCCGGGTTCGTTTGGCATTTTTATGCATTAAGTGAGTTTCTGGGCATTTGTGCATAATTCAAATTTGGACTACAAGCACATGCTCCAATGCACCAAAGTTTGTTGAAAAATCACATGTGTGTCTTTGGGTGAATTTATAGGTCCCATGCAAGAAATGGGAATGAAATTCAAACATCTGGGCGTCGTGGCTCAGCCGGAATGATTGAGAAACTTGGTTTTTTAATTCCTGTAAATCCAAAACATGGCTGAAAATCATGAACTTGGCATGGTGTCATGACATGGCACCAACATGTTTGAGTAATTTTTTTGGCCAAATTGGGACAAGCTTTGGTGTAAGCTTCTTGGAAACTGGAGCTTCCGTCAAGAAGGCTCGTGGTTCTGAGAGGGAACGTGCCACCTCCGTGTGCGAAACGACATACGTACACTGCCTTCTCCCGCCTTAATTTTTTTTACACTGGTAGATTATACCAAATAGAAGTATCGTGCTAAATTTTGGAATTATTCCAGGTTCGTTTAGCATTTTTATGCATTAATTGAGTTTCTGGGCGATTAATGTGCATAATTCAAATTTGAACTACAAGCACATGCTCCAGTGCACCAAAGTTGTTTGAAAAATCACATGTGTGTCCTTGGGTGAATTTATAGGTCCCATGCAAGAGATGGGAATGAAATTCAAACATCTGGGCGTCGTGGCTCGCCCGGAAAGATTGAGAAACTTGGTTTTTTAATTCCTATAAATCCAAAACACGCCTAAAAATCATGAAACTTGGCATGGTGTCACGACATGGCACCAACGTGCTGCGGTAATTTTTTTGGCCAAATTGGGCAAGCTTTGGTGTAAGCTTCTTGCAAACCGAAGCTTCCGTCAAGAAGGCTCGTGGTTCCGAGAGGGAACGTGCTACCTCCGTGTGCGAAACGACATACGTACACTGCCTTCTGCCGTCTTAATTTTTTTACACAGGCAGATTAGACCAAATATAAGTATCATGCTAAATTTTGGAATTATTCCGGGTTCGTTTGGCATTTTTTATACATTATTTGAGTTTATGCGCATTTAATGTGCATAATTCAAATTTGAACTACAAGCACAGGCTCCAGTGCACCAAAGTTGTTTGAAAAACCACATGTGTGTCCTTGAGTGAATTTCTTGGTCCTATGCAAGAGATGGGAATGAAATTCAAACATCTGGGCATCGTGGCTTGGCCGGAAAGATTGAGAAACTTGGTTTTTTAATTCCTGTAAATCCAAAACATGCCTGAAAATCATGAAACTTAGCATGGTGTCATGACATGGCACCAACATGTTGCGGTATTTTTTTGGCCGAATTGGGACAAGCTTTGGTGTAAGCTTCTTGCAAACCGGAGCTTCCCTCAAGAAGACTCATTGTTTCGAGAGGGAACGTGTCACCTCCGTGTGCGAAAGGAGATACGTATACTGTCTTCTCCCGCCTTAAATTTTTTTACACAGGTAGATTAGACCAAATAGAAGTATCGTGCTAAATTTTGGAATTATTCTGGGTTCGTTTGGCATTTTTATGCATTAATTGAGTTTATGCGCATTTAATGTGCATAATTCAAATTTGAACCACAAGCACATGCTCCAGTGCACCAAAGTTGTTTGAAAAATCACATGTGTGTCCTTGGGTAAATTTATAGGTCCCATGCAAGAGATGGGAATGAAATTCAAACATCTAAGCGTCGTGGCTCGCCCGAAAAGATTGAGAAACTTGGTTTTTTAATTCCTGTAAATCCAAAACATGCCTGTAAATCATGAAACTTGGCATGGTGTCATGACATGGCACCAACATGCTGGGGTAATTTTTTTTGGCCGAATTGGGACAAGCTTTGGTGTAAGCTTCTTGCAAACCGGAGCTTCCCTCAAGTAGGCTCGTGGTTCCGAGAGGGAACGTGCCACCTCCGTGTGGGAAACGACATACGTACACTGCCTTCTCCTGCCTTAATTTTTTTGCACAAGCAGATTAGACCAAATAGAAGTATCATGCTAAATTTTGGAATTATTCCGGGTTCGTTTGGCCTTTTTTATACATTATTCGAGTTTATGCGCATTTAATGTGCATAATTCAAATTTGAACAACAAGCACAGGCTCCAGTGCACCAAAGTTGTTTAAAAACCACATGTGTATCCTTGGGTGAATTTCTAGGTCCTATGCAAGAGATGGGAATGAAATTCAAACATCTGGGCGTCGTGGCTCGGCCGAAAAGATTGAGAAACTTGGTTTTTTAATTCCTATAAATCCAAAACACGCCTAAAAATCATGAAACTTGGCATGGTGTCACGACATGGCACCAACATGCTGCGGTAATTTTTTTGGCCAAATTGGGCAAGCTTTGGTGTAAGCTTCTTGCAAACCGAAGCTTCCGTCAAGATGGCTCGTGGTTCCGGGAGGGAACGTGCTACATCCGTGTGCGAAACGACATACGTACACTGCCTTCTCCCGTCTTAATTTTTTTACACAGGCAGATTAGACCAAATATAAGTATCATGCTAAATTTTGGAATTATTCAGGGTTCGTCTGGCCTTTTTTATACATTATTTGAGTTTATGCGCATTTAATGTGCATAATTCAAATTTGAACTACAAGCACAGGCTCCAGTGCACCAAAGTTGTTTGAAAACCACATGTGTGTCCTTGAGTGAATTTCTTGGTCCTATGCAAGAGATGGGAATGAAATTCAAACATCTGGGCATCGTGGCTTGGCCGGAAAGATTGAGAAACTTGGTTTTTAATTCCTGTAAATCCAAAACATGCCTGAAAATCATGAAACTTGGCATGGTGTCATGACATGGCACCAACATGCTGCGGTAATTTTTTTAGCCGAATTGGGACAAGCTTTGGTGTAAGCTTCATGCAAACCGGAGCTTCCGTCAAGAAGGCTCGTGGTTCCGAGAGGGAACGTGCAACCTCCGTGTGCGAAACGACATACATACACTGCCTTCTCCCGCCTTAATTTCTTTACACAGGCAGATTAGTCCAAATATAAGTATCGTTCTAAATTTTGGAATTATTCCGGGTTCGTTTGGCCTTTTTTATACATTAGTTGAGTTGCTGCACATTTAATGTGCATAATTCAAATTTGAACTACAAGCACAGTCTCTAGTGCACCAAAGTTGTTTGAAAAACCACATGTGTGTCCTTGGGTGAATTTCTAGGTCCTATGCAAGAGATGGGAATGAAATTCAAACATCTGGGCATCGTGGCTCGGCCGGAATGATTGAGAAACATGGTTTTTCAATTCCTGTAAATCCAAAACACGCCTGAAAATCATGAAACTTGGCATGGTGTCATGACATGGCACCAACATGCTGTGGTAATTTTTCTGTCGGATTTGCCAGGGCGCACACATTAACAATCAACAATGTCATTTTGGAACAAGTGTTGTCACGTTACAAATCGGAATCACAAGTATTATTGAAACCGTGGGCGTTCTACTTTCCAATCATGTGCCGCCACGCGTCCCCTTTTTTTATTGGCTAGGAGGTGTCGTGCGGGGTAGCTATTTGAGTACGTGAGGCTTGCGATCTGACCCCTGCGCGTGCTCATCGGGAGGAGAGCCCTTTGACCGCTACCCGCCGCGCACCTCCCTCCCAACCTCCCCATTAATGGCGCCCGAACACCTGTTCTACGGCATGGCTATATGTCTCACTGGACTGAGATTTAAGAGAGAAAAATGAAAATCTGAAAAGAAAGTTTTGCACAGATTTTGATGTAAGATCCGACGGACCTATATAGCATCGACTGGGACTTATAGCAAGCATGATGAATATAAGAACGATGACAGTGGATAATAATTGTCTTGCATATTTAGGAACATAATTAAAAAAAGTCACATGCGGCAACGCCCGAAATACACAAGGGCAAAAGAAGAAGCAAGACAACGATCTGGCTCGCTGATCTCTACTTTGTTGATGCATTGCTGCAGGCCGCGGGAACTAGTCTCCGTGGAGAGCGGCGGTGAGCTCTTTCTTGTCCTCAAGATTCTACTTGAGAGCATTCACGGATTCCTCCACCAGCCTTCTGCGCTCGATGCGCAGCATGGCATTCTCGTCGATAAGTTTCTCAACGATGACGCCGGTCCTCTTCAACAAGGCAGTGGTCTACTCCTGCTGCCGCGCACTTCCGACGATCTTCACCCTCAGCAGGTCACGCTCGGCCTGGAGCTTCGCATTGCTCTCATTTAGTTGCCGGATGACGCTGGTAAACTGTTCAAACGAGGCTTTCAGGTCATCCTGCAACCTCGCCCACCTGGAGATCTGATCCATCTGCCTAAGGCCGAGGGCATGCATGCGCCTGTAAGAGTCCTCGCCTGCCCACGAGACATTTTCCCAGGCCGCCGCGACGCGGGAGGACATCTCTGCTGCATTCACGGCGCGGCGGGACATCTCTTCTGCTTCCGCGGTGCGGCCGGACCAGTCTGCTGCATCGACGGTGCAGCGCGACCTCCGTGATGATTCGGCGGCGCAGCGGGACCTCTCTGCTGCTACAGCCGTGCGGCAGGACATGTTGGCTGCTTTCGCAGCGAGGCGGGACATCTCTTGTGCTTCCGCTTCCAGGCTCGCCTCTCCCTGGTGGCAATCTCTCGACCCAGAACTCACGCTGGCCATGGCAGACGCAAGGGAACGATGATGAATGACTTGTTTGTTTTTGTGGATGAGGAGTTGAGGAGGAATGTGCAGTCATCTTGGAGTAGTAGTATTTATAACCGAGTAGTAATACACTCCTAACAGGTTTGCAATTTGGAATGTGACGGGACGCGGCCTTCCTGTTCTTCTAAAAAAATTGTGACGGGTCGCATGCTCAAAATTTACTGACAGTTATAAGTGCTGCACTATTCCCGGAAGGCGTAACGTGGCCACGTACGCCTACTCGGCTGCGTACGTGGCGTTTACACCATAGGGTGCACCGCAATAGGCAATGTCAGCACACATCTTGTTCCAACAACCATGCGCGCTCGTTATTACCATCGCGCACGCTTCTTTTAATTAGAATGTGTGTGCCCGTCTAGCGCACACACATTGATCTATCTAACGGTTTTAGTTTGTTGTGGCTAATCGCAAACAGTTCATCCATGTGAAGTGTATGCCCTCAATCACATAAACTTGATCTGGCCGACCGTTTCTTTTGTGTTGCCTAATAACAAACAGTTCATCCGAGTGAACCGTACGCTCTATATCGCACACGCCTTCATCAGGCTGCCCTTTTCTTTTGTTCCGCCTCATCGCAAATAATTAATTGGACTGAACCGTATGCCCTGGATCGCACACGCATAAAATCTGAACCGTGTTTGATGCATCCTCCATCGCAAACGTTTTGCACTTTTTTGACGGTTCTTTTACATCCCCGTTTGTGATTAATGCATCGCACACAGTTTCGTGAAAGGGTCTCTGATCGTAGTGTCGCATTAGCAGCATCCTGCAGTAGTGTCTCGTATCCCTACGAGAAGGCCATCCATAGCACTCACGCTTATCTTGTGCATTTTAGAGTATCCATTTAACTTGTCTATGAACAATGTAAGCATTCCAAGTAGTCCATATCCGAGGACGTGGCTATTCGAATATATCATTTATAACCCTGCGGGGGGTGTACTTCTTCACACACGCTCTCACCACTTATCGCCATGTACACTTCATGTATCTCGGCAACCTTCAAGCAGAATCATGGCGAGGGTGTCGGCCACGACCGGACTAACCACACAAGTCTCTAATCCAGGTTTATCGCCTATTTGAGTTCCATATGCAAGGAAGTCCGGCCGAGGTTTCCACTATGGGCCCAAACGATGTGTGCAAGGTTCCCAAGTCCACCATCCGGGTGCCACTTGGTACACCAGGCCACGGTGCCTAGTCTGTCCCAAGCCCACCTGTACCGGGTGCCACTTGGTAGACTACTAACGAACCTACAAACACCAGAAACTAGTTGCAACTCCTGGACAGAGATCGAAGCGATTAATAAGTCAAGAGGGGCACTTACGCATTCCAATTTGTGGTAGTAACTGTCTTGGATCATAAACAGAGAACTCAATTCTTGAGGACGGTTTCAATGAGACAATCCACCATGTACTCCTACATGGCCTCTCATCGCTACCTTTACCAAATCGTGTTCACACACTTAGCTCTCAACAGTAGGACATGTTCACCTCCATTCCAATCCATCCGAGATGAATTAGACCTGACACAACTCTAAGCATAGTTGGCATAACAAGAAAGCATGAATGAGTAGGCACATCATGGCTCAAACAACTCCTACTCATGCTACTGGGTTTCAACTATTTACTGTGGCAAAGACATTTCATGCAGAGGAATGGGTTCAACTACTGCAACATGTAACAGTTGAATCGGTGTTGTCCTAATGAAGTAAAAGAGAGCAAGAGTGAGAGAGTGGGATTGTATCGAAATGCTTAATTGGGTTTGCTTACCTGGCACTTATGAAGATAGCATTGTGTCTTCATCAGTGACAATGATCTCAACGTCCAAACAACCGTCTACCAAGAGGGGACAACCACCGGTAAACACAAAAAGGAACAACATTCACTGCAATGCACAACCAAATACATGATATGGCATATTATGGTACTGAATTCACCTAATGCAATATTCAGACAAGTTAATCGAAGCGGAATTCAAACAAGATCAAATTCCAACTCCAAATGTTATTTCAAAGATTGCCCTAATCATCTTTTGTCCTAATCAATGAGGTTAGCTTGTTCAAACATGAATGAAAAACGTACAGATGGAAAGATTGGATTTTTCTGATAATTTTTCATATATAAATGTTTTCAATCAGAGTTATGGTTGATTTACTATGAATTTTTGAAGTTTAAATCATTTTCTGGATTTTCCTGGTTATTTACAAATAAAACAAATCCAAAAATGACTTATTGCGTCAGCATGATGTCACTATGATGTCAGCGGTCAACGGAGGCGGTCCAGGCTAAACCTGACCAGTGGGTCCCGCGTGTCAGTGTTTAACTAATTAATAGAGAATGTTAGCACTAATTAGAAATTTAACTTAATTAAACCAGAGGCTGGGCCCACACGTTAGTGACTCAGAGGGGAGTCAAACCCAGCTAACCAGGGTCAAACTCGCAGGAGTTGACCCACGGCTCATCGCCGGCGAGGCCAGAGACGGCGGATGCATTCGGGATTCGTCCTCCGGCGTCCAAAACGACGGCCATGGCCATCTACGGAATGAGGAGACTCGTCCGCATTGAACTGTGCGAGCGGGAGGGGCTAGGGTGGAGCGAGCTCGCCGGACTCGAGCTCGTGGCGGCGGCCGGAGTTCGGGTGAGCATGGAATCGACACGGCAGGGCACGGAAGGAGCCAAGGGTGGGTGCGTTCGACTCGTGGGGGTGCACTGAGTGCAGTAGTGAGCTCGGACATGTGCTTGCACGGCCGTACCCACGATGGCGGCATGCCCGACAGTGAGGTGCTCTCGGCTCTGCTGAAAATGACGGCTACATGGCAAAATCGATGCGGGGAGGAGGGGGTTTGGGGTAAGAGCTCACGGCGGTTGCGATGGAGGCCTCGATGAGCTCGAGGAGGGGCTGGTGACGATGGGAGGTCGCCGGTGATCTCGGTGGCTGAACGAAGAGGGAGGTGGCAGTGGTGGCGTTGCAGCGCGTCCGGGGCCTCGTGGCTCGTCGAGGAGGTCGAGGACGTCGAGACGGAGCTCGCAGGCACGGCGAGGGGGCGAGGGGGAGGCGGTGGACGCGGTGGCAGCGAATGGCGGCGGCGGTGGCGCTCAGGCACGACGTGGGAAGCGACGAGGAGGAGGGAAGAGAGGACGGGAGTGAGCGGGTTGGGTTCGGGGACGTGCGTCGTGACGTCCTGGGGGTCGAGGCACAGGCATGCAGGGTGGAGGTGGCCGGGCGCGTGCTCACGCGCGTCGGCCACGCGCGCGTTGTCCTCCTGGCGCGATGGAGAAGATGACTAGTAGGGCCTGTGGGCTGGGTCGGCACAGTGCCAGGCCAGGTAAGTTGCCCAGGTACTGTTCTCTCTCTTTTATCTTAGTTTCTGTTTTCTATTTCTGCTGTAGTTTTGAGCTTTAGGAAAAATACCAGGGCATTTTCTAAAATCCTGAAAATAATCATGGACACTTTCTGACTTATCTAAGTGGCCCACAAATAATTCCAGCATTATTTGAGCACTTAAATTATTTATATTATTTAAATACCCAAAGTCAAATACAATATGATTTAATTCAAAATTCCAGAGTGACCTAGAAAATGTGCGCCATTTTTGGCAGAGGTTCTGGACCAAATAAAAATGATGAACTTTTGTGAAGGGCATTTTCTGTTCATTGAAATCTTTATCAGTTGAACGTAGTATTTTCAGGGGGTGCTAGGGTTTATTGATCGCCATTTCAAGTTTAAATAAAATTTAGACATGATGCTTGGATGCTCCCTAATGCAACTAACACAAGCATTAATCTAGGGATGTGAAAACTCACCCCCACTAAACAAGAATCTCGTCCTGAGATTCAAGACGTGAGGTACGAAGACAGAGGGGACACAAAACTACACAATCTTCATGATCCAACTGCCCTTCTCGGAGATGTTGATTCGTTGCACCATATTGATCTTGACATCCTTGCTTTCGAGATTTTTATCCAACTATGATGACGGAAAATAGGGAAGCTCTATAGGATTCGATCCTCGCAAAGATCGAGCGACTCACAATCAACTCGTGGAATGAGATGTCGGAACATCTCTTGAGCTGAGACAAAAGGCACCTATAAAGGGTGATGGTAAGGAGTTGATGAGGAAGGTTCAATTTTTGTTGGCAATAATTCCATGCTTAAGTAAGATGGTGCAGGGGTTTCAAAGTGGCGAGGAGTTAATTACCATGATTCCATAACGGGGCACCTTAGAGGAGGTGACTCGTTGAATTATTTCCCAAGTCAGGAAAAAAAGAATTAATTTTGATGCAGGGATCACTGGAACTCTTCAAACCAGCATAAGGCAATCCACAAATGATCGTTTGAAGGAGTTCGAAGAAATGGCAAACTCAGTTTGAAAGGAAACTAGAGTTATGAGACAACTCGGCAAACGGAAGGCACACTCCAATTGATACCGAGGATATAACCTAGTGTCTGAGCATGCTCTCAAGAACTTGAGCATTTCCATATTCATCAAGGTTTTACCAACATCCATGCCAAGGATCCTGGCAACACTTCACACCACCATGATGAACAATGATGGAGAATGCAGATGCAAAGGAAGACAACACTTTCTCAGATTTCACCTTGGCTAAGTGAAGGGAACGAAATCTGGATGATTGGCCGAGAGACATTTAGCACTCCGCTTCTAATGTTCTCCTTGATGTACTAGCGTAACTCAATTATAGGTAGTTTGATATCGAGAACATCAGGTAAAAGGTCGGACTTCGGGAGCACAAAAATCCATAAGGAAAAACTTCGAGGAAAACTCATAAGAAATCCTCATGGAAAGTGGCTATTCTTTGCTGAACAAGATAATATAACCTTAGGTCTTCCGGCTAGGTGTGTTAGCCACAACACCACTTCACCGGTTTAGAAGACCAATATAATAATCCTTGGGAAATGTTCCAATCAGCATATCTGCCTGAGATTCAGACCTGATTGGTGACAAGATACTCCAGACTCGGCATGTCTGAAAGAGAAAGGTTGCAACACAAATCGACGAGATGACGTTGCAAGATTCTCAGGAAATGAACTACGACAACAAGCTCCAAAACATGAGCTGGTTTGCAATATACATGTGAATAGAATGTCCAGGACAACCATGCCCACATGGAAGCCTTACAACAAAACACTGTCGAGTTCTGGTTGGGAACCATCATCGAGGATATCGAAGTCCTTGCATAAGTCTAGCTCTTAAGAAGGAACTTCTTCTTCTTGAACAAATCAATCAGTGGCTCGGTGTGGTAGGGAATTCATATGGAATGAAGATAATCAGTCTAACAGACCACATAATACTTTGCACATGCATGACTGACTTGGGACGATTCCAAATGAAGCAAACAACTTTCTTGAATTCACGGCGGCAACTTGCATCGGATGCACGTGAATTAGAGGAAGTAACTTCTTTCATCAAACATATACTTCATGAGCTAGCACGAAGAAAATGCTTTCAAAAGTTTCCAACACTACCTTAGATGTTGAACATGAATCATGGGCAAGATGAAAATGTTGCCAATGGGCTCAACAACAATTCATCGAGATTTCCATGAAGATGGAATTGCACAACTATGTGAACAAATCGATAGCATTGGTCATACCAAAGAATATAATGATGTGTGATCGAGGAATAACTACGAGTAACACAACATTACGAAATTTGTTGGTACTGATTAAATTTGACGATAGCCCATACTCAAACCAAAGATTTGATAAGGCAACAACTCCAACAATTGATCATGAGGATCAATCGATGAAGATATCATGTTTCTGCAACACACACACAAAGATATCCCTTTGAAATGAACTAAGTCGGGCAAGCTTTTATCTCCCAACTCTCCAAGTTGTTTTCTAGCTCAGCCAACTAGCTCAGGGGTATATATCCAACACAGATTCTTCAAGAAGGGGTGGTTTAGAGGAAAGCCAACTTGATCACAAACTTGACATATCGGTTAGGGGGAACCTGGTGATATTTCCAAGAAGATATTCGAAAAATGATGAACCACCGATATGTTACTAAGCTCGAGAGCAATCTTTCTTTTCTGGGCAAGATGATATGATCAAAAGAGCAAGGGATTGACAAAATCCTAACTCATCGTTCGAAGAGTGCACCAGGAAATATGGACTAAGTAGCAACAACAATCTTACAATGGTGATTCAATAACCAACATGCTAAGAATGAAATTATTGTCCATTAACTACCAAGCAACAGAGTTGCTGGGAGTATTGATTTCACACATCACGAATCGGCACTCCGGTTACAATAACACAGAAACCAAGGAATGAACAATGATGGTGAGAAGTATCACTGCGTCAAGAATTCATAAGATATGGTGCAATTCTCATGACAATCCTGACATAAAGAGGGTAATACTACAAGGTAGAAGAGAACAAAAGCTAAATTGGCATTATCGATCTGCAAAATACAACTGCTTTGACACAATCCCAAAAATGGATGAGGTATGTGAGTTCGTTTCTCCTAGTCATTCCAGAATAGAATGGCTTGACGGACCATAGGAATAAAAGGCATTGATGAGCATGAATGCACAACTACTCCTAACTATTAACTGACAGATGATGGTCGGAATACAACTGAAGAGGGACAACCCAACAAAACATATCACTTTGTGAGTTGTGGATGCATGGATTAGCATGTCGAAAAAATTCAACATATTTCTTCCGAATAACCCATGCAGAAGAGAAAGGACCGGCAGATTCACAATGTAGAATGGAGAACTCATCAAGAGCACTCTGGTTGTGATCTTTTGGTTCAAAAGAACTTCTTCCATGTTTGTTCATGGTAGTGGGAAGAATGACATACCACGGACCTCGAAGGCTATCACAAAGCTTACTAATATCCTAAAGGAACGAGCAAACACTATCAACAGGAAGTAAGTAGAGTGAATCTTGGGTTTAAGAACCCAGAAATGGAATACCTACTAAACTAAATAACATCGCGAGATGCTTTCAAGAATGTTGGCCAAAATGATCACACTGGGAACACAACATGGCTAGACTACTGGGTGGTCATCTATGATATCCCAGTGTCCATATAATAGCTTCAACATATATGTCGAGGCAGTGGAGTACCTCAACACACTGATAAGTGTGCTTAATCTGACCCAAAAGGACATCTGAAATAGGAGGAAATATTTGCAAATGCATCAGATTGTTTAGAAACCTAGGATAACTCAGAAAACATAACAGCTATACGGGCATGAAAAATGAGACAACCAGCAAGACAACTGACAACACAACAACTGAATTGTTATGGAAACACCGCTCCAATAGAGCAACATCTTTCCTATAAAGTCTGCGGAATAGTAACTCGTCATCCTGATAGATAGATGAGAAAGCCTAGTTTCTTAACCCCATAGACACTACTGGAATCAGCTAATTTGCCATCTGCCAGCTCTTTGCCGTCTGCTAGCTGACAGCAAAGAAGCTCTTTGCCGTCTGCCAGCTCTTTGCCATCAGCTACCCAAAAGCAGACGGCAAAGAAGCTCTTTGCCGTCTGCCAGCTCTTTGCCGTCGGCCAGCTGACGGCAAAGAATCTTTGCCGTCCGCTGGCGGACGGCAAAGAGTGAGGTGGCCCCCACCCCCCGCCCGTTTTTGAAAAACTTAACGGGCCACCTCTTTGCCGTCCGCTAGCAGACGGCAAAGAGGCAAAAAAGCGGACGGCAAAGGGGGGCGGACGGCAAAGAGCCTACTACCTAACGGCCCGTACCCCCGCCCGTTACTCGCTTCTTCCCTCTCCCTCCCACGCCGCCGTTTCTCTCCTCCCACGCCGCCGCCCGCCGCGCGCCGCCGCCGCCCCGTCGCCCCCGCCGCCCCGGGGCCCCGTCGCCCTCACCGCCCCGGCCCCCCGCCGCCCCGCGCCCCCCGCGCCCCGCGCCCCCGCGCCCCCCGCCGCCCCGTCGCCCCCGCCGCCCCGTCGCCCCCGCCACCCCGGCTCGCCGCCGCCCCGGGGCACCGTCGCCCTCACCGCCCGGCCCCCCGCCGCCCCCGGCCCCCCGCCGCCCCGCGCCCCCCGCGCCCCCCGCCCCCCGCCGCCCCGTCGCCCCCGCCTCCCCGGCTCGCCGCCGCCCCCAGGCCGCCTCCTCCACCGCCCCGCCCCCTCCTCCACCGGCCTCCTCCACCCCCCAGGTGAGCCCCCATTTTTCAGTTTTTTTCTGTTTTTTTCTTTTTTTTCCTTTTTAGTTTTAGTTTTAGTTTAGATTTAGTTTTAGTTGTAGTTTTAGGTTTAGTTTTAGGTTTAGGTTTTAGAAGAAAAAAGAAGAAGAGGAAGAAGAAGAAGAAGAGAAAAAGAGGAGAGGAGGAGAAGAAGAAGAGGAAAAAGGAAAGGAAGAAGAAGAAGAGGAGGAGGAGAAGAAAAAAGAAGAAGAGGAAGAAGAAGAAGAAAAAAGAGGAGAGGAGGAGAAGAAGAAGAGGAAAAAGGAAAGGAAGAAGAAGAAGAGGAGGAGGAGAAGAAAAAAGAAGAAGAGGAAGAAGAAGAAGAGGAGGAGGAGAAGAAAAAAGAAGAAGAGGAAGAAGAAGAAGAGGAGGAGGAGAAGAAAAAAGAAGAAGAGGAAGAAGAAGAAGAAGAAAAAAGAGGAGAGGAGGAGAAGAAGAAGAGGAAAAAGGAAAGGAAGAAGAAGAAGAGGAGGAGGAGAAGAAAAAAGAAGAAGAGGAAGAAAAGGAAGAATAGGAAGAAGAAGAAAAGGAAAAAAGAGGAAAAAAACCCGACCCGACACGGCACCCCGACCCCGACGCGGCACCCCGACACGACACCACGACCCCTAGACCCCGACCCCGACACCCCGACCCCGAGCCTGACCCGACACCCCGACCCCGACACCGACACGGCACCCCGACCCCGAGCCTGTCGAAGAGTATGAGCTTCTCGCAAAGCAAGGTGGCGGCTATCCCGGTTTCATCTCTTGGTTCAAACAAACGGTAATTTCTATTAGACTTGTAGGCTAATTTGTAGGCGGCTATCCCGGTTTCATTCGCTAATTTGTGCGTAATGCAACAATCCTTTCATATTAAACTTGTAGGCTAATTCAGAGTCTATGGATGCCGAATTGAGACAAGTCGCTAATGGTTTTGACTATAAGGTCCGTTCATTTGACAAATACGACATCAACGGGTATCGCTTTCGTACCTATGGCAAAGAGGTATCTATGGCCGACCGAAAGTCTACAAATTGTTGTGTATCTGCTATCGGCGAAGGAGGTACCGAGTATTATGGGAGAGTTGAAGCAATTTATGAACTTCTATTCTATGGTGAAAACCCACCGAATGTCGTAGTCTTCAAATGTTATTGGTTTCAGCCGAAGGAGACTAGAAGAACTCATGAACATATAGGGCTAGTTGAAATCAACCAAAGCACCCATTTAGATGTTCCTGATGTCTATATTACGGCTCAACAGGCAACCCAAGTATTCTATCTACCGTGGGCCTGCCAAACTAATCCAAATCTGAAAGGTTGGGATGTCGTTTATGAAGTGCCGCCACGTGCTAGACTATCTCCCCCAAAGGAAGAGGATTATGAACCTCACATTAACCCAGACACATATGAAGGAGAATTCTTCCAAGAGACACGTCTTTCCAAAAAGCGTTTCAAGAACCGCTATACTTCACCCCAAAACATTGAAGTAGACAGTGACAGTGAATCCGACATCACCCCAGAGGAGGAACAAGAAGAGCCGGAACAAGAAGAGGTTACTGCTGCGGATGACCTGTCATTGCTTGACCGATTACGTCAAGGTGGCCTTGCACATGTTGATGCCACTGAACCCTATGAGCCCGTCATTGATTATAGTGATGATGATGATTATGCATTTATTGATGATACTGATCGAGATTATTAGTAGTGTCAGGTATTAAATTTTTTAATGTTGTACTTGATGATGATACACTCAAGTGATACACATATTATTATTCATGTCGGTCTTTTTTTTATGTTGTACTAATTTCGTTTACTGTTTGTCATGGCAGGTGTTGAAAGATGGTGGGCGCTGGTCGGGAGCGCGCCAAGGCTCCTTCTTCCTCGGCGCGTGGTCTGAGGTCTTCGATTCCAGACGTACCTCTTCGCCGAGCGTTGCTGGACAGTATGTCCACACCGCCGGGCCCTTCTTCGTCCACCGCGGTGCCCAGCAGGGGACGAGGTAGGAAGAGAGGAGGTGGGGCACGTGGTCGCGGGAGAGGAGGTAGGGTGACTGCTAGGGCGCCTTCCTCGCCGCCACCCCCAGCTGTTTCACCCGAGCACGTGACTGCTAGGGTGGACTCGTCCGAGGAGGAGGCTACACGGACTCCGGTCCACGAGCCTCCGGTCCACGGGTCTTGGGCCCACGAGCCTCGGGTCGACTGGCCTTCGGCCCACGAGAGTTCGGCCCACGAGACCCCGGAGGAGCACACGTCCGGATGGGGTACCTGGCCGGATCAGCCCGAGGAGCCGAGTGGCCATGCTGATGATGGCGGGGAGCCGACTGATCTTGAGGAGGAGGGTGGCACCGTCTACCAGCGTGGTGCTACACGGCTCCCGTCCGTGCCGGCGACCCGCGAGCAGAGGTGGTTGATCTTCCCTGATGGGGAGAGGTACGTAAGTGCATTTAAAATTTTTGTACCTTCTGCATTCACGTTTCTTCAAATAACTAATGCGTTGGCCTTGTCATGCTGCAGGGGTTGGGACCACCATCATAGTGTCCGCCGGCCCAACTCCGTCCTTGGAGTTCTTTGCCGGCAAAACTTCCCGGGGTTTGTCACGTTGCCTGGTGAGGGTCGGCTTCCAGAGCTTGGGTTGAGCTGGGAGCACTACGTGGCTGCCCCGGCCCCGCCGGATGTCATTATCGACGGTGTCGTGTGCGACACGAGGGCAGACATGGTGATCAGGACGTTCTGGGTAATTTCTCCTTTACACATTTCAAAATCTTCAACTAGCTAGTTATTAATTGTACTAATCAATATTGTCTCATTTGATTGCAGACATTCTACAGGTGTGAGGAGGGATACGAGGAGGAGTGCGCAAATGTTATCGAGAACGTCTGCAAGCGCCTACTCCAGAACTTACGGCACGAGGCTCGGGTGCAGGCTGTTCGAGACTACTACGCCTTGCGTGGTATCAAGAAGACCAAGCCGGCGTGCCGCGATAAGTTCCTGAGTAAGGAGCAGTACATGAAGGTAATTCTTAAGGCCTTCTACTTAAGTTCCTTCATTTAGTAATTCTTAGCCGTAGCGCTCAAGTTTCTATTTGCTAACTTAGGCGCCTCCGAGATGGTGTGCGGATCGGATGGATTGTTGGGAGGTGTTGGTCGATGAGTGGTGCTCACAAGAATGGCTAGCCCTCCACAACCAGGCCAAGGACAAACGTGCCCAAATGGAAGGTGTGCCACACCATCAAGGCAGCTCCAACTTATATCAGTTCGGGCGCAACTGGGTATGTGGTTTGCTTCATGATTCATGCAATTCATTCATCATGCTAGCTTGAGCCCTTTAATTACTAACTTTCATTGCTTCTCTCTTTCAGGCACGCCACAATAAGGCGGATAAGGTGCCAGAGGTGTACGACCTGTATGCCATGGCCCACACTGGCTCTTACAAGAAAGTCAAGGCTTTCTCTCAGTCTGACCTCGATGATGCAAACAACTTCACCAACATCTCCTCCCACAACAAGCTCGTGAGATATAGAGATGAGGGGAAGGCGAGGAAAGGGGAGGACTTTAACCCGAGCCAGGGTCCCATTGATCCAGAGCTGGTGATGATATCTGGTGGCGGGAGGTCCCATGGCTCCATAGCCATTGGAGATGGACTTATCCGTTGTCCTAGCACTCTCCCGGAGATCAAGGCGCGCCAGTCGAGCTCCGCTCCTGAGATAAGGCCTCGTGAACGGCCAGTGCAACTCGCCATCAAGGTTAGTGATACGTACTCAGTTATCTGTCTCCATTACATTGTGTGCGCTTCCATCAATGATTACAAATGGTCATGTGAGTGGTGTTGCAGGCTGCTATACAGACTGAGAGAGATAGAACGGAGAAACTTCTGGCAGAGGCGGCGGAGAGGCAGCGGGAGATGGAGGAGAGGACGAGAAAGATGATGGAGGAGGAGAGGGCACGGAATGACATGCAGGCAAGGGCCATGTACGAGCTCCTTGTGGTAAGTTTCTTCTGCAGATTACTTGCTAGTCTTAACATTTAAGTCTCATTACTAACTAGTATGACTCTGTTCTGAAAACCAAATGTGCAGTCTGTGTGCGAGAAGTCCGGTCAGCCCGCTCCGCCGATGCCAGTGATTGCTCCTGGGAGCACGGTGAGTTTAGTTTGAATGGACATTAGTTGGTAGTCTCAACATTTGAGTGTCGTAATGCTAACGAGACATTGAAAATGATCTTTGTTGCAGCTTAACTCCAGAAACGCATCGCACGATCCTTCTCCAGGTAGCGGCACTAGCCACCCCGGTCCTACACCTCCCTGATCACGGTAAGTTTCTCTAGTGTTTTGCTTAACAAATGCATAAAGACCTAGACTTAGCTTTATTTCCTCCAATATGCTTACCATAATGACCTAGAGTTAGCTTATTTTCCTCCAAAATGACCCATTTTACCTAGGTTAACTTATAAATGATGCAGTTCATCCAAGTTAGCTCAAAAATGACCCATTTCACCTAGATTAGCTCCTAAATGATCCATTTTACCTACGTTAGCTTTAAAATGGCCCATTTCACCTACGTTAACTCCAAAATGACCCATCTTACCTAGGTTATCTCATAAACGATCCATTTCAACAAAGTTAGCTCATAAACGATCCATTTCAACTAAGTTAGCTCAAAAACGATCCTTTTGACCTAAGTGAGCTAAAAAACGACCCATTTCACCTTAGTTACCTCAAAAACGATCCATTTCAACTAAGTTAGCTCAAAAACGATCCATTTCAACTAAGTTAGCTCAAAAACGATCCATTTCTAACTTTCTTATTTTGCCATTTTGCAGATTTCATTATGTGCTGGATGGAGTGCTTGTTCTACTCTTCTTCTTCTTGTCTTCTCATTCTAGTCACCTTAGCTATGGAGTGCTACTTTATGTATGGATGGAACTTCTTTATGTATGAAATGATGGATGGAACTTGTTTATGTATGAAATGATGGATGGACCTTGTTTGTGTATGAAATGATGTATGAACTTGTTTATGTGATGAATGCCTGTGAAATATATCTATATGTCATATATATTTTCTGTGCAAATTGTGGGATTTAACAAAAAACAGAAAAAACAGACAATATGCAGGCTCTTTGCCGTCTGCCACCGACGGCAAAGAGCTCTTTGCCGTCCGCCACAGACGGCAAAGAAGCCACGTGGCAGCCAACTGTGCTTCCTGGGAGCTGACCCATTTGGTCAGTTTGCCTACAGTGGCAGACGGCAAAGAACCTGGCATCTAGTGACGTGTAGATGACATCATAAGGCGGACGGCAAAGACCAAAGGCTCTTTGCCGTCTGCGGCGGACGGCAAAGGTCTGCCGTTAGCCACTTAACGGACTGACAGCGCAAATATTGCCGTCCGCCCTCTTTGCCGTCCGCCGCAGACGGCAAAGATCCTTTGCCGTCCGCCGCCAGGAAGCAGACGGCAAAGAAGCTGTTTACCGTAGCCTTCTTTGCCGGAGCCTTTTGCCGTCCGCGGCTGACGGCAAAGGTCTTTGCCGTCCGCCTTTCGAGCCTTTGCCGTCCGCCATGGCAGACGGCAAAGTAGCTGTTTCCTGTAGTGAGAAAAGAAGAGGGTGACTCCAAATTAGAAGGACATAAGGTAAAGGAGTAAAAAGAGCCTTACGTTCCCTTCCACAATCAATTCCCTTATATAACTAAAGCATTTCTAGACTCGACTTCGACCAGTTTGGCTTG
Organism: Triticum aestivum; assembly: GCF_018294505.1. Classification (NCBI taxonomy): domain Eukaryota; kingdom Viridiplantae; phylum Streptophyta; class Magnoliopsida; order Poales; family Poaceae; genus Triticum; species Triticum aestivum. The sequence continues at coordinate 294,538,635 of NC_057814.1, read as the reverse complement.
GTAGTCCTACAGGCAGTCAGGATCTGATACCAAAGCTTCCGGGACCCTGATCCTAAGTCACACCGATCTAGCATGTAACACATCATATTACTTTGTGTCCTCATGCACGGTATTCCCACGGCTGCAGCCTTACCTAGGCCGGGACCGTTTGCGCCTTTTGGCTCACGTATATGATAGCGTCGCTAGCATCCATATGAAAGAGAACCCGGGCCAACACGACTAGTCGTAAACCCAAGGTGGCACAAACTTACAAGGACATGCATACATGACCCAACAATGCACGTGTCTGTCAGCAGCGAGTACAACCGGACCGTCGCAAGCTATCATTACTTCGGTAGACACTGCGTAACATTTCCCCGAAGGGACAGACACAGGAGCAAAGAAGGACACATGCTGGTCAATCCATATGTTCCAGAGCAGTAGCAACCTACCATGGCTGAGTGGAAGCACTAGGAGGCATTTCCCCGTAAGGAAGGCTACAAAGAATAAACAACTAGGTGTCAGATCCCACACATACCAATCATTTCAATAACATACACACAATATGCTCGATTTGTGTAAATACAACATGGCATCACAACAAAACTCTACGACTCAATGTATTTTTTCTATAGGCTCCGAGGAGCCAGCACTACTGCAGGGTGCTGCTAACGCGACACTACGATCAGAGACCCTTCGACGAAACTGTGTGCGATGCATTAATCACAAACAGGGTTGTAAAAAACCGTCAAAAAAGGTGCACAACGTTTGCGATGGCGGAGCCATCAAACACGGTTCAGATTTTAGTTGCGTGTGCGATTCAGGGCACACGGTTAACCCGTTCGAACTGTTTGCGATGCGGCAAAACAACAGAAATGGGCAGCCATATCAATGTGTGTGCGGTATACGGCATACAGTTTGCTCCGATGAACAGTTTGTTATTAGGGAGTGCAACATAAATGGTTAGCCAGATCAAGGTGTGTGTGATATAGGGCATACGGTTCACTCGGACGAACTGTTTTCGATTAGCGAACACAAAAGAAACGGTTCAACTTAACAAGATGTGTGTGATATGTGGCAAACAGCCGACTCGGATGAACTGTTTGCGATGAGAAATTACAACAAAGACAGTTAATACAGTTAGTTCATGTGCGATTCTGTGTGTACAAAAAACTTTGAAAAATGCAAACTAGTTGCTTGCGGTGGCTAGGAGTATCGCACACGATGCGTCTATGAGTACTCGTGTGCAATGGTTAGTAAGTTACACATATGTTTCCTTATGTTAACACTTGTGTGATAAATAACACGTGGCACCGGATACGGTATTCGTGTTGTGTGTGTGCTCCACTTAGTCTTCCCGCGCTCCAGTGAATGCTTCCCGTGCTCCACATAGGTGAATTGTAAAATCCACACCCATTCCGTCACCGGTTTCCCGCCACCAGCTAACAGCTTGCTGCATATAACCTAGGCGGCAACGCACCGCCGCGACACTCTACGAAGATCTAGTCCTCACCCATCTACCATTAGTTATTCCAAGCATGCCAGGAAACGACCAAAGCTTCGACGTCGACACCTACCTGCGTTACATCTTCGGCGAGGAGAACGAGTCGGAGCAGGTCGGGGAGCAAGAGCTTCATCGGCCGGTGCAGGCACCATGGCCCATCATCGATGTCACAGTCCTTGGGAGCACAATCGACATATTGCAGAGGAGGTGTGATGAGCAGTTTGTCATCCACTGTGCAAAAGATCCAGAGCTGCTCGGCGACATGATCGACGACCCACTTAAAGAGCCGCCGTCACCAGTGCTCATCGAGAGCCTGATGCCCCACAAGGAATGGGCAGAGGACCTCTATGATTCAGTCAAGACAAAGGCAGCCTGCGGCTTCATCATTGCCCGCGGCGGCCGTGTCAACCTTGATCCCGATGATGTGGTGGCCAGGCTCGAGCGCATCCTTGGCGGAGTTGATGTCCCCAACGAAGTAGAACATCGCCAACATGATATCTTGAGGATGCAGGTGATCGACGAAATTTGGTACCAGGCCAGAGACATGGAAATGGAGCGGTTCCGCGGAGTTGTCATGTGCGCGATTGCATGTTGTCAAGCTCTTCTGGAAGAGGCCCAGCAGCCCCAAGAGCCTCCCAGCGCCAGCAGCTCCTTAGGCGGAGGCAGGTCAGGACACTTGGAGTGAATGGCCGCAAGGGTGCTATGCTGATCATGGAGTCCGAGAAGACCATCGTCGGAAGGCTGCCAGCTCAGCCTTTTAGCTTATATTTTATTATAATTGTATGCATATGTAGGTCATGAGTGTTCTGGGCCTTGTCGCATGTGGCATTTTAAATTATCCTGAATATGTAAGACAATTATTAACCGTTGCCATTGTAACTTTGCCTCAACGGCGAGCAGAGCGCGCGCAGGACGCCAGAGGGGAGCGCACCGCGGCCACCTCAACGGCGAGAAACCACGTGGTCAACCTTCTGCCATCAATAAATTTTGACCTTGTTTCTCGTGACATTGCTGATTACAACGCAATAAGTAATTGCAAATCTGTTCACACCTATCAAACTAATATGTGCTCACACTTAGCACCGGGCTATAAAAACTACCCACTCAAAAATTACTTCACAGTTCCTCTCCTCATCACCCACAAAACTGGTTTTTTCTGTCAAGTCGTTCTGCCATGACCGGTATGAGGAGTTTAGGGTGGACATATAACCGGGTAGCAAAGACCAAGGCTGCACAAGCACTAGAGAGGTCCCACCGTGAAGCCGCAGCTGCAACAGAGATGTCCCGGCGCGCCACGGAGCCCTCGAACGAGCTCTCACAGGCACGCGAGGGCTCTCACAAGCGCATTCGCGGCGTCGGCCATCACGACGATCCGACATTCCTGAAGTCCTTCGCCGGCGATGATGACATTCTCGCTGGCGTCACTACGCAGCTCGAGCTGGTCGACGACTTGATGAAGCTGCTCAAGACCAGCGATGCCTCGGTTGACAAGGCGACCGGCCTCGTTGAGCAACTCATGGTTGACAATGCGAAGCTCCTCAAGTTGGTCGCCGACAAGGAGGAGGAGGCCACCGGCTGGAAGATGCTACATGAGCAGAGCAGTGCCTTGGAGATGACGCTGAAAGCAGTCATCGAAGATCTGATGGGTGGCTTGAGGAAGCTCCGGATCAAGCGCGAGCAGGAGGTGGAGGAATCTGTGGCTGCTTTCAAGCAAAGTCGTGAGGAATTGAAGAAGGAGCTGGAGGATTTCGCCACCCGGTGATCCATCGACAAGTAGAGACAGTAGCGACCCAGATCGTTGTCTGCAATTTCCTTCTTCTCTTGCCCCCGTGTCTTCCGGGCATTGCCGCATGTGGCATTTTAAATTATCCGGAATATGTAAGACAATTATTATCTGCGCCATTGTAAATTTGTCGTCGTATTATCCGTTGCCATTTTATTTGTGGTCGTATTATCCGTGCCCTATGTGGAAATTTAAATTAGGGCGCAATACGAGTTGAAAACACGAACAAAGCAAATGCTGCCATGGGATCACAAGCAAACACCCTCCGTCTAGGTGCTTTAATTAACTTGTTAATGGAGAAGTTGTGAGCGAGGCGGGCGGCGGCTGGTGCATGGAGGTCAAAGAGCTCGCCTCCCGGTGAGCATGGGCGGCCTTGCTGCTCGCACGTATCCCGTCGAGCATGCGAGGTGGACAGGATGCACGCGTCCCGTCGAGCCTGCGCGGCGGACTGCTCGCACGCGTCCCGTCGAGCCTGCACGGAGGACTTCTTGTGCTCGTTCCGTCTAATCAAACAGCTGCACGCACGCCACTGAGTATGGTTAAATTTCGACACGGTTAATATAATAAAACCATTTGCGATATTAACGTGTCAGCTTTTTGTTTCAAAAAGGACTTCGTTGGCTACTAATGTGTGCGCCTCTTCTCAAACTGGTCGATTTTTTTTACCACAGCATATATGGGCCATGTCATGAAATCATGCCAAGTTTCATGTTTTTTGGGTGACTTTTTGATTTACTGGGATTTAAAAACCGAGATTCTCAATGTTTCAGGACAACGACAAGTTTGTAATTCATTCCCATTCCTTAAATGAGACCTAAAAATGCACCCAATGACACATGTACGATTTCCCACACATTTTGCTTCACTGGAGCATGTGGTTGTAGTTCAAATTTGAATTATGGACTACATTAAATGCATAGAAAACTTAGTAATTAGTAATATATATACAATGGCCAAACGAACCCTGAACAATTTCAAATTTCAGCACGACACTCCTGTTATTCTTTGTTGCCTGTAGGAAACAAAGTTCATGGCGAGAAGAGGCAGCGATTATCATTTCGCCCACAAGAGGGGCATATTTCCCTACCGGAACCACGAGGGTTGCGACAGGCTCCGGTTTGTAAAAGGCTTGTAATATAGCTTCGCCCAAATTGGACAATTATATGTACCATGTAATGACACCATGCCAAGTTTCATGATTTCCTTGTGAGTTTTGGATTTACAGAGATTTAAAAACCGAGATTCGCAATGTTTGTGGCCAGGCCAGGACAGCGAGACGGTTAAATTTGCTCCCATTCGTTCCATGGGACCTAAACATGCACCCCAAGGAAACATGTACGTTTTTTCTACCCATTTTGGTGCACTGGAGCATGTATTTGTAGTTCGGATTTGAATTATGGACATTAAATGCCTAGAAAACTCAATGAATGAATAAAAAAGGTCAAACGAACCCTAAATAATTTCAAAGTTTAGCGCGAATCTCCAGTTGTTCCATGTCGCATGTAGAAGAAAATACGAGGCTAGAAGAGGGGGTGATTATCGTTTGGCCCACAAGGGGACACGTTTCCCTATCAAAACCATGAGGGTTCTTGCGACAGGCTCTGGTTTGCAAGAGGTTTGTAATAAAGCTTGGCCCAAATTGGCAATGTTTTTACCATGACATATATGTGCCATGACGTGACACCATGCCACCTTTGATGACTTTCTGGTGAGTTTAGGATTATGGGGACTTAAAAACCGAGATTCGACATGTTTGAGGATGAGCCAGGACAGCGGTACGATTGTAATTTGTTCCCATTCCTGGCATGAGACCTAAACATGCACCCAAGGACACATGTATAATTTTTCTAGCCATTTTGGTGAACTGGAGCATGTATTTGTAGTTCAGATTTGAATTATGGACATTAAATGCCTAGGAAACTCAATTAGTGTATAAAAAGGCCAAACAAACCTTGAATAAGTTTAAATTTCAGCACGGATATCATGTCGTTCCATGTTGCCCGTGGGACAAAATACAAGACAAGGGGAACACGTTTCCCTATCGGAACCACGAGGCTTCTTTGAGAGAAGCTCCAGTTTTTGTAATAAAGCTTGGCCCAAATTGGACAATGTTTTTACCACGACATATATGTGCCATGACGTGACACCATGCCACCTTTGATGACTTTCTGGTGAGTTTAAGATTTATGGGGACTTAAAAACCGAGATTTGAAATGTTTGAGGACGAGCCAGGACACCGGTACAGTTGTAATTCGTTCCCATTCCTAGCATGGGACCTAAACATGCACCCAAGGACACATGTATAAATTTTCTAGCCATTTTGGTGAACTGGAGCATGTATTTGTAGTTCAGATTTGAATTATGGACATTAAATGCCTAGGAAACACAATTAGTGTATAAAAAGGCCAAATAACCCTGAATAACTTTAAATTTCAGCACGAATATCCTGTCGTTCCACGTTGCCTGTAGAAGAAAATACAAGGTGAAAAGAGGCAGTGATTACATTTCGCCCACAAGCGGGACACGTTTCCCTATCGGAACCACGAAGCTTCTTTGAGAGAAGCTCCAGTTTGTAAGAGGCTTATAATAAAACTTGCGCCACAATGGACAAAAAAATTCCTCGACATATAAGTGCCATGTCGTGACACCATGCCAGGTTTCACGATTTTTGGCTTAGTTTTGGATTTACGGGGATTTAAAAACCGAGATTCTTCTCATGAAATGTTTTCAAATAGCACACGGTTCACTCACGAAAGCCGATGTTGAATGAAAACTTCATGGAAACCATATTTTAAAGTTTCATAAAAATCTGAAAAAAATGTGGGATGTTAAGAAGGTGATGTTTTATTGCGACACAAAATTTCAAGTTGAAAAACATTACGAGATGTGAGCTATGAAAAAGACAAATTCAGCCCTGAATAGTGACATTACTATTCGGCACTATTCAACGCTGATTTTGTCGTTTTCATAGCTCACATCTCATAATGTGTTTCAACTTGAAATTTTGTGTGGCAATAAAACATCATCCTCTTAACATCTCGCATTTTTTCAAAAAAAATTGAAACTTCAAAACATCTTTTTTCTCGTGGTTTTCACCGGTTTCCACCGAATGTTGGTTTCCATACGATATTCTCCCCCCCGCTGCGCGTGCGATCTCAGTCGTGCGTTCTGATTGGCCAGAACCCAAACCCCACGGATCGTACGTGTGCACCGTTGGATGCTCCCAGATCGAACGGCAACCCTGAGCCCTTTCGTCAGCACATACAGTACATGGGTAAGCACTGTGCGCATGCGTCGTGTAGCTCACGCTTCCTTCTCTACTAGGTTTTCGTTCAAAACAGGCTACCATTTCTCACCACTCCTCTCATCGGTTTCCCGCCTCTTCTCCCATTATTTTGCCGCTACCAGTGTCAGTGCTCATTGAAGGCTAGAGGCGACACACCGGCAATGTAAAATATCCAACACAATTTCTAAAAGCACAAATGTGTGTGATAGGAGGGAGTAGGTCCCATAGGGTGACTAGCGTGAAACGCCTTAAAGGCAAGGAGGCAATTCTTATAGCAAGGGCCGGCTTCCCATCTGCTAGCCTAGTCGAAAAGAACGCAGAAGTTAAGCATGCTCGGGCTGGAGTAGTCCAAGGATGGGTGACCCGGTGGGAAGTTGCATATCTCAAGCTTCATTTAAATGCCATGACACGGTCACTATAGAGATATATATCTCTATGTGGACTATGTTTTTATGGGTTATTTTTTGCCCTAAAAAATTAAAGAATGATTGACTGGACATGTCATGGTGATTATATAAACCTACTATGTTTTTATGTGTCATTTTTACCTCTAAAAAATTAACGAATGATTGACTTGACCTGTCATGGCGATTATATAAACCTTTTTCAGGTTGCATGCAGGGTATAGGGGGCAGGGTGTTCTTCTCGAGCATGTCTCCCTTGTGCGGCTTATAGACGCGACACATATATATGTGCTCCCCGAGGTATATATACTATGCTTACCGACAATTAGGGGCCCCACACAATCTATCCCTTTAACCCAACAACAAGAAGGGTTTAACCATGATGGTTTCCTAATGATAGTAGTAAGGTACACGTGCATTGCACGCATGAGATTGGTAACCAAATTATGAATAAATACCACACTATATCATGTAAGCTTTGAGTCATATATGCATGATGTAGATGTTCGTTTAATTCTCATAGTTCATCTCATCCAAAATCAATTAGTTTTATAAAAAAATCTATTTTAAGATTCATGGAATTGTGCATTGTAAAGGTAAAAACAAAAAGTGACAATTCATTTAGAAAAAAAAAAGTTTGGGCAATTAAGATATGGAAGATTCTAGAGAACAAAGGAGAAGTGCTTGTGTTTTGAGGTTTGTGCATTATCCTTAAGTTCAACCATGGAGTCTTCTAGATTGTACATGTGGCAGAATCTGGTGGAATGTAGATGATATCCAACAGCCAGTAGTGCTCAGATTTGCCATCTCTATACCGTCGAATTGGCTTCATCCAACGACCAACTTTCAAAGTTATTCGCACTCTATATAGGTGTGTAGATGTATAGATATATATAGATGTGTCCCATGCTAGACAAAATAAAGTTCGAGCGCATGCATGGGACGACCCCCCCACCCCCCGCCGCCGCCTCCAAGTTTGGAAACTGACATCGTACATACTAAACCAGGCTTGGAGTCGGGTACGGTGTTCGGTTTGTAATGTAGTTGGTGGCCCATCGAAGTTGTGCATTTGGGATTTAAACACATCATACACCATCGTACCCATACATATTTTCGGGCCGCATGCAGTGTATACGGGGTCTTCTGATCGACAACGTCTCCCTTGTGCTTTTTTTGTGACGACACGCATATTTGTGGGCTCCCCGAGTGTATATATATCATCCCTTTGACCGATAATGAGGGGTATGTGTTGGCCATGAATGGATTCCTCCTAGTTCGTGTTAGGGCCGGTCACTGTCACATGTCGCTCAACCAAAGCTCGAGCTCATGCGTTGTCAGGATTCCCTCGCAGATGCTCGGATAGCTGGGTTCGACCTACATCAAACCCTGCGTATCTCGTCCTTAACTACCTTGCCTTCATGGTTGTTGTCTGTATCGAGAGGTAGGCATCACATCTAAATTGTACAATGTTCTATATTGAAAACACACATCGCCCCTTCCCAACGTACAACATTTTGGGCCGCATGCAAGAGGTGATGGTTTTGTGGTCCCTCTCGTGCAATTATTATGATGGTTCAATCTATTGGCCCAAGCGGTTTATCTACAACAACAACTGTCATTTGACCAAACGATAGATTCATTGGTCCGTCTTATGGTAGGTCATGGCGATATGCATGTATGACCAAAGTATCGATCATTACGTGCATCCGCCCCGCTGACACGAAGTGGGAGGTGGTGGGCCACGCATCCTAGCTAGGTACGACATTATGTCATTGTATATATATATATATATATATATATATGTATGTATGTATGTATATATCCAAGGGTGCTTTCGGGTTGGTGAGGCAGGTGCCACCAAAGTTATGCATTGTGTATTTAAAGTTTTAAACATCCCCAATATTCGCACCTCTATTTAGCCACTTCCAGGTGGTTCTTGACTTCTGGCCCCTCTCATCGATCTTCAATGACGTGCCGAACCGTGGGCCCATGCGGTCAAAGTTGTGCATTGGAATTTTGAACATCACAGACCACCCTTTTCACTCATATATATTTGGGCCACATGCCGGTGTGGCTGTCTTTTGACCCTCTCTAACGTTATTTTTTTGCTGCAAAGACTCTGATGACGCTCAACGGACACGGGTATAATATCTTAACCGTGTGCGATACAAGTGCGCTGTGAATCACCACGCCTGTGCAAGCGCGAGCAAATTAAGGTGGAGGTACTGGCTCAACCGTGTGCGATGCAAGTGCGCTGGAATCACCACGACCGCGCAAGCATGAGCAAATTAAGGTGGAGGTACTGGCTCAACCGTGTGCGATGCAAGTGCACTGAAATCACCACGACCGCGCAAGCGCGAGCAAATTAAGGTGGAGGTACTGGCTCAACTGTGTGTGATGCAAGTGCGCTGAAATCACCACGACCGCGCAAGCGTGAGCAAAGGGGTGCAGGTACTAGCTCAACCATGTGTGATGCAAGTGCGATGAAATCACCACGACCGCACAAGCGCGAGCAAAGCGTGGCGGTACTGGCTTAACCGTGTGCGATGCAAGTGCGCTGTAAAACCACCACCTGTGCAAGCTAAAGGCGGGTAAGTTTATTTGGAAATTAGGACGAACCGTGTGTGAATAGACCAGCTAGCTAGAAATATAAAAAAACAAACTACCCGTCTTGAGCGTTGCAAAAATCCGCGGTTCCGCGCCACTTTTCCTTATTATCATACACGCATATTTTTATTGGACCATGCGCGATCTTGGGCACTCCCGCCCTGCATCAATTCCTTTACCCAAATTTTAGTAGCCGTCGTACTTCAACCGTCGCCCACACTCCTCCAGCACCGACCTTATAGTAAAATTGCAGTAGCCGAGGCATTTGAACCGTCGCCCTCCCTCGTCCACCACCATCTCCACCCACCATTACTAAAATTTTCAGTAGCCGCGGCGTATCCTCAAACACGAACCCCCCTCCACAGTCCCCCACTTGCCCACCTCCCCCCCTCGAACCCTAGCTCGCGGCTGCCGCCGGCGCCGCCGCCAACCCCTGCCGGTCTGCTCGTTCCTCCTAGCTTAGATAATAAAGTTCAGGTTACCCAGCGATTCCCATACCATCGCCCCACTCGCCTGAGTTTTTAGATGAGGCCTATGGTGTCCCTCCCCACCAGATCCACATCCCCTGCTCCAGAATGTCGCAACCTAAGCTCGACCACGTTTCCCGGGGAGCCCGACGAGCATTCGGCTAAGAAGAGGTTGATAATGGCCTCTCCGGCGGACGTCGGTGAGGTGGCCGCCGTTCGCCCCGACCTGTCGATCCCGGAGAAACACGTCGCGGTGGAAGCCGGCGAAGACATTGACTACATTGCCATGCCGAAGGCTTCATGTGAGCGGGCTAGCGTATTACTGTATCTCGGGAAAGCTGGCTACGACATCAAGCTCGTCCACACCGACGGCTTCACGCGGGCCATGTCCCAGGTTAAGTGGTCCATCCCCAACCCCCTGGTTCAACCGCCGTCGATCTCTTCGACGGCCCTGCCGCTGATCTCCTCCGCCAAGCGGTCAAGGATTTGCGAGCTTTATACGCCATCGAGCTCATTTTGTCATTTTTGAAGGACACGTTCTACGGCGGCGGCTTGGGATCCTCAATTTCCAAGTCAGATCTCATCGACCACGACCACGAGGAGGGCACCCACGAAGGTTCTTCCAAGGTGAAACTACCCATCTGTGACATCAGAGAGCGCACCATGGGTCTGTGCTCTTCCAATTGAAATGTGAGGCAACATTCTATCAGCAAATCTTACCTTTTCTAGCTTGCCAACCCATGCCCTTTGTTGTAGGATCATTTGTCGTGCGATGCTTTAACTGTGCCGTGTTTAATTATTTCAGTTATGCAAAAATGTATTGTTCAATAGGTCTATGTGATGTTTAAGTATGAATTGTCCACTTCAGTTTCACGAATGGCTATATTTGGTTGTTTATAGTGAGTAGATGCCTTGTTTATCTGTATTTGGTTGTTAGGTTGGTTGGAGTGAGCATTTTTCCAGTTATCTAGCAGATGCCTTGTTTATCTGTATTTGGTTCTTAGTCTGGTTGCAGTGAGCATTTGTCTATTTATCAAGCAGATGCCTTATTTATCTGTATTTGGTTGTTAGGTTGCTTTTTTTAGCATATGTCCAGTTATCAAGCAGATGCCTTATTTATCTGTATTTGGTTCTTAGGTTGTTTTTTTTAGCATTTGTCCAGTTATCAAGCAGATGCCTTGTTTATCTTTATCTGCTTGTTAGGTTGGTTGCAGTGAGCATTTGTCTAGTTTTCAAGCATATGCCATGTTTATCTGCATTTGCTTGTTAGGTGGGTTGCAGTGAGACTGTCCAGTTTTCAATGGCTATATTTGGTTGTTATACTGGTCATTTATGCCTTGTTTATTTCAGTCATTCACAATGTGTTGTTCATTATGTGCAAGTCGGAACCGTGCCGCTCGACTACATCAATACCAGTTTGAACAGCTATAGTTGGTTCCAGTTATTCCTGGTGTAGTTAACACATGCCCTTTATTTCAGTTTTACACATTTATCCAGTGTGATGTTTAAGCATTACCTACGTTCTATTCATTTTCAACAATACCACTTTGAATTGCAATATTTGATGGCTGGTAAGCCTGCTGTCGGTAACATTGCCTTCCATTTTATATCTGCTTTAACAGCATGCTGAAACCAACACATTCAAGCTATCATTTGGAGATGATGTTGTTTACCTTTGCTATATTTGTTTGATGTTAAGGTTGCTGTACTTATCATGCCTTTCCACTACTTATGCAGGACAACAACGGGAGTGGCCACCATTTTCCGCCGAGGTTAGCTTCATCCCTTGGCTTGTATTCTCCCCGTCGTTCCATAATGTAATGAATATAGATCCAGGCCTGGACACTTGTTAGCTTCTAATATTGACTTGTTTCTTGTAGGTACATATGCCCTTGGCAAGGATCCACGCATTGACCCTTTTTGTGTATGGGGTAATGAGATATTGATGAACAAGCATCAAGTGAGGAAAATGATAAGGATTATTAGCAAAAAGATACGAATGGTGGCAAGCAAATTATTTGTTTATGCTCTATCCAACACAATAGTGAGCTGTAGGATGGTAACTACAAACTCTGCAGCCTTCTCTTTTTACTGCCCATAATGAGTTGTTAGACAACAATGTCTGAATCTTTTTTGTTCCCAGTGGTTCCCGAAGCAGTTCACTCAAGATTACCTCGCAAAGTACATGATTTGTGGACACACGTAATGAAGACAGTGAAGGATGGACGGGCAACCATCACAAGGGGTTGGCCTAGAGTCGTGCACGCATTACGCATGGAGGAGGGCACAATATGGGCATTCTGCTTCACCTTCTCTAGCAACCAGAATGTCTTTCGCCTCTCTCTTTACAGTCATTAGTACAAATGTGGTTCATCATTCTTTACTTGGTGCTTCTGTAGTTCTTCAGTATATGTACCTGTGCATCGAATTATGCATTCGTGGTTGAACCTATATTTGTAATAAATATGGTTGGATATGAAATAAGTGATTGCCTACTTCCAAATTCAAAACATGTTATTTTTAAATTAGGGATTAATTTGGGATTACACTGCACATGATTTGCGAAAGCGAAACGTCTGCGATAGACGTGGAGATCAGAAACGTTTCTAGGATCCACTACGTGTGCGATCAATCACCACTGCACACACGACTTTCTCTTGAAAACTGTTTGCGTTAGGCCATGTTGCGCAAACGTTTACCACGTAAAAACTGTGTGTGATGGACAGCCTTTGCCACACAGTTTCTTCTACGCACCGTGTGTGATGCATTCAATAACGCAAACGATAAAATTGTTAATATCGTGTGCAATGGCAACGCTATCACAAACGATTCAACGGGAAAAATTGTGTGTGATGTACCTGTGAACGGAAACGTTTTCCTTGGAGCGACTGTGTGGGATGTACATAGCAACAGAAACATTTAGCGGGGACTGACTGTGTGGGATGTACTTGCGACTGGAAACAATTTCGCCTGTATAATTGTATTTTTTTAGCTCTATTGTACGTATTTCTGTATTTGAGCGCTCGCCCGTCGCACACGACCTCATTTTGCCGAGCGTGTGTGCCAGGAGGCCATATCCCCGACGGTTTCTGGGTCGTGTGGGAAGGAGCCCCCTATCGCCCACACTCACTTGGCAACGGTTCCAAATGCCGTCGCGGAAAGGGGTTAAAAACCGTTTGTATAGCACCGACGCGCACCAGTGCAGATATTACAAACATGGGTCTCATGACCCAACATACAAGCCATAAAAGCAACAAGCGGAAGCATAAACATGTCTGAGTACAATCATCTGACAAGAAGAAGGCTAGAAAGCCTGACTATCTACAAGACCCTCCATAGGATCCAGACCACTGTCTGGGATTCCCAAGCTAATGTCGAATCCCACGTGGAACTACTAGCGAGACCGAAGTCTCCTCTACAAAACATAAATTAGCCAAACATGAGTACAAATGTACTCAGCAAGACTTACATCAGAACTAACTACATATGCATCAGTATCAACAAGGGGGTGGTGGAGTATAACTGCATGAAAGCACAAGTGCTCCCTGGGTGATTTTGGTAATTAATGTCAACATATCTCTCGTTGGACTAATATTTTCATCTAGTATATTTCAGAAAGTTCAACAACGGCGTGGCATGGACAAGAGGATGTGGAACCCCTTCAAGAAGCTAAGGACAAAGATTGGCAAAAGCTCAAGACTCTACATTTTCATTTTAGTGATCCAAGATCACATTGAGTCCATAGGAAAAGCGAATACTATTAAAAGGGAATGAGGTGTTGCGTAATGGCTTGCTTGCTCAAAGTGCTTAGTGATATGCTCAAAAATCCCTCAACCACTTTCCCATTTCCACATATGTCCTAAACCCAAAGTCAAACTCGGCCCCACCGACTTGATCTATCCGGCGCCACCGAGTTCACTTGACATAGCCACCGCCAGAAACCCTAATCAGTTTGGTCTCACCGATGGGATCTCGGTCTCACCAGGATGGGCTTGCAAACTCTCTGTTGCCTGTTGTAATTATTTTGGTCCCACTGAGATATGCAGTCGGTCCCACCGAGTTTGCTTGACCAACTCTCTGTTTGCTTATTACCAAAATCGGTCTCACCGAGTTTGTGTAATCGGTCAAACCGAGTTTAGGTTTTACCCTAACCACAACACATCGGTCCCACTGAGTTGATCATATCGGTCCCGTCGAAAAGCCTAACATTCACATTTTGAACCAGGTCGGTCTCACCGAGTTTTACTATTCGGTCCCACCGAGTTTGGTAAATTGTGTGTAATGGTTAGATTTTGTGTGGAGGCTATAAATACCCCTCCACCCCCTTCTCCATTTATGAGAGAGCCATCAAAACATTCCTACACTTCCACTACTCATTTTCTGAGAGAGAACCACCTACTCATGTGTTGAGACCAAGACATTCCAATCGAACCACAAGAATCTTGATCTCTAGCCTTCCCCAAGTTGCTTTCCACTCAAATCATCTTTCCACCATATCCAAATCTATGATTGAGAGTTGAGTATTGGGGAGACTATCATTTGAAGCACAAGAGCAAGGAGTTCGTCATCAACACACCATCTGTTACCTTTTGGAGTGTGGTGTCTCCTAGATTGGTTAGGTGTCACTTGGGAGCCTCTGTCAAGATTGTGCAGTTGAACCAAGGAGTTTGTAAGGGCAAGGAGATCACCTACTTCATGAAGATCTACCCAAGTGAGGCAAGTCCTTCGTGGGCGTTGGCCATGATGGAATAGACAAGGTTGCTTCTTCATGGACCCTTCATGGGTGGATCCCTCCGTGGACTCGCGCAACCGTTACCCTTCGTGGGTTGAAGTCTCTATCAACGTGGATGTACTATAGAACCACCTATTGGAACCACGCAAAAAATCTCCATGTCTCCAATTGCGTTTGCACACTCCAATCCCATCCCTTTACTTTCTTGCAACTTCCATACTTTACTTTCCGCTGCTCATATACTCTTGCCATGCTTGCTTGAAATGTATTGTGAATGTTTAAACTTGTGCTAAAACTCCACCTTAACTTAAAGAACTTAAAAACTTCTACTTTTCTTTGTTGAGGTTCTAATAACCCCCCTCTAGACACCTCTTCTCGTTCCTTTCAATTGGTATCAGAGCATTGGTCTCCATTGCTTTGGTTTAATCACCATTGGAGGAAGGTGGATGAGTCTACGATGGGGAGGTTTAGACGTAGAGTGCCTATACTTGATGGAGAGTTCTTTCATGCTTCAAAAAATGAGATGCTTGAGGTTTTCAATGAGTATCAGTTGAACAAGTACATTACTAGCCCTTGTGCGCCCCTTGTTGACTCCTTGTATCCTACCCCCGATGAGTCACTTGACATGATCCGCAATCTTAGGACTATTAACCTTATCATTAGAGGATTGCCTAGAAATTTGATTGGTTGCTTGCCTACTCCTGATTGTGCTTACACCATATGGTGATTTCTTGAGGAACATTTCCCAAACTATTCCTTGAAAAATCTAGATGTAATTCTTCAAAAGTCCATTGCTTTAAATAAAATGAATCCTAATGATCCTAAATGTGGTGGTCGTCTATTTGAGCTTCATGACCTTATGCGTGCCAAAGGAGATGTTGGAATCATTGGTAACATTATCTCGGAAGTCATTAGAATTCATAAAGATGAACATTCCCATGGTCATACATCTAATGAATCACCCTCTCTAGGTCTTTAATTCTGTCTTCGAGCCGTCCTCACTGGATGATCCTATGGCCTTGAATTACCACCTCGCTTGCCTCCTCCGAGCTACCGCCATGGCGTCGATCTGATGTCCGTGTCAAGCTGGCCGCGAGTCGCCCTTGCGCTGAGCCTCGAGCCGCCGCGTCTCCTCCTCCACTGCGACCTGCTACGTCGCTCCTCTGCCATTGCGTCGATTCGCCCCGGCTTCACCTCACCTCCAGTGCGAGTTGCCCCGTGGCCCTGCATTAAGTCGCCGGCGTGTCGTGGGAAACCACGACCACCTGTGGGACCAAGAGTCCCTTGCTGGTTCGGCGGGTGGGGGGGTGGCATGTTGCACAAAGAGTAGAGTAGCGTGCAACATCACGACGGAGATCACACGTGCAGTCTTTATCTAGGTTCGGGCCGCCGCGAGGCGTAAAACCCTACTCCTGCTTTGGTGGATTGATGGTGGAAAAATGGTGGTCAACTTAACACGCTTTCCTGGCACGGTTGCCTCAGGGCAAGAACGACTACACGCGTATGAGTGTGTGAGGGGGTGGATTAGCCAACCCTTGCTACGGTTGCATTGGGCCTCATTTTATAGACAAAGGGGTCATTGAGGGAGTCCTGGATTAAGGGGTCCTCGGGCGTCCGGCCTGTTATCCATGGGCCGGACTAATGGGTTGTGAAGACATGAAGGCCGAAGACTGTACCCGTGTCCGGATTGGACTCTCCTTGGCGTGGAAGGCAAGCTTGGCGACCAACTATGAAGATTCCTTCTTATGTAACCAACTCTATGTAACCCTAGATCCCCCCGTTGTCTATATAAACTGGAGGGTGTAGTCCGGAAAGGATATACTCATTACCATAGTCATACAGGCTAGGCTTCTAGGGTTTAGCCATTACGATCTCGTGGTAGATCAACTCTTGTAATACTCATATTCATCAAGATCAATCAAGCAGGAAGTAGGGTATTACCTCCATAGAGAGGGCCCGAACCTGGGTAAACATCATGTCCCCCGTCTCCTGTAACCATTGACCTTAGACGCACAGTTCGGGACCCCCTACCCGAGATCCGCCGGTTTTGACACCGACATTGGTGCTTTCATTGAGAGTTCCACTATGACGTCGACGAAAGGTTCAATGGCTTGCCTCGTCCTTAATGACAACATCACCTCCGGGGAGTCCTGGCCCCAGGCCAAACACTCCCGCTGGGCGGCTTTACCATGATCGCCCGTTCGGCCATTGAGCCGACGATGATCTCTCGGGCCATCGAAAACCCCCTTCACATCAACTCCGAACACTCCAAGCTGATGGATCCGGCAGAGTTTTCATCCTTGAACGTGCTCCTAGATCACATCGCCGCTTTGGGAATCGCCGCAGATTACGATCGGATTGGGCCTAAAACCGATCAAGGAGAAATCAAAACTCCACCGGTCACCCACCAGATAGCGGTAGTCGAGATGCAGGATGGCGAGCCTTCTTCTATATCGAAGACAGACTATGTTCGGATCGCCGATCAGGGAGAACCGGATACCCACCAGCGAAAGGATGCGGCCAGCCCTCCGAACATAGAATCGGAAGGCAGTCCTAAACAATCAGAAGATATTCTGGAGCCCGGACTGTTGAGTCTGGAAGGTCTTTAGACTCCGGATAATCGGTCAGGTCAGGGTTCAGATTTAATTCCACCCACCCACCCGGACATAGACGCTCTCATGAGCATAAAACAACATCCTCAGGAAACGGTCCATCACTTCTGGGCCAGATTCCTCCTTGTCAAAGACAAGGTAAAAGACTGCCGCGACGAGGACGCGATATCAGTGTTCTGCAACAATTACGCAGATGAAGGAGTCCTCAACGCCATCAATCGCCGCCGCATACCGAAGTTCGCTGACTTAGCAACTATCGTATAGAAGTACAGCGTGATGGAAAGCGCCTGGAAAACTCAGGCAGCTTGCTAGGAACCGTCGGTCCCAACTCAACTCCTCCTACAGGCGAAGAGGGCGCACCCCCGTGGCACGCCCAGTCCAACAATCAAGAAACACAAAACCATTACGCGGCACGACACCGTTCTGGAGGGATGGCTCGGTGGCCCATGCAAAATACACACGACACCAGATACCGTGGCAACCCACAACCTTAGAGCATGTTGGATATTCTGGCAGGTAGCCAAGAGCGGCAAGGGCATCCTTATCAAGGACACCCCAGAATAGCACCC
The DNA here is from genome assembly GCF_018294505.1 of Triticum aestivum. NCBI lineage: Eukaryota > Viridiplantae > Streptophyta > Magnoliopsida > Poales > Poaceae > Triticum > Triticum aestivum. Next base: position 294,520,692 of record NC_057814.1, on the reverse strand, counting down.
TCTAGAAAACAACGACACAAGAGTATTGACGGTCTTCGCGACATTCGCTTCAAACAACAAGCACAAAAGGGCACTTCGCGACCTCGCCGAAGTCTGCCAAATCGCTGCAATAAACCCTTGGAACGACACGGCTATAACATTTAATGCCGGTGACGAACCGAAGTACAGGACAGTCCGAGTGCCAGCCGCATTAGTCCTCAGTCCCATCGTGGATGGGTTTCAACTTACCAAGGTCCTCATGGACGGCGGCAGCGGACTAAATCTCATTTATGAGGACACACTCCACAAAATGGAAATAGACAGGAGCCGCATCAAGCAAAGTAGCACAACCTTCCGAGGAATCATTCCCAGTCGAGAGGCGCGATGCGCGGGAAAAATCACACTTGACGTGGTATTCGGCACGCCGGAGAATTATCGGTCCGAAGAAATCACTTTCCAAGTGGCCCCTTTCAGCAGCGGATACCACGCCCTGTTGGGGCGGGATGCTTTTACATGCTTCCAAGCTATACCTCATTACGGGTATATGAAGCTCAAAATGCCCGGACCAAACGGTATAATCACTCTCGTCAGTGATCCGGACATAGCACTCCGCTCTGAAAACAAAACCGCATCCCTGGCCCTTGAGGCGCTATCCGGAGCCCTCGCGGTCGAAGAATTAACCGCACTACGCTCCACGGTGGACAGGGATGATGTGATCCTCGACAAACGCCCCAAATCCACCTCCTTCAAACCAGCAGTAGAAATAGTCAAATTCCATGTCCACCCAACGGACCCCAAGAAGACAACATCTATCGGAGCGCAACTGAACCCAACAGTTGACGCCGCACTACGAGAATTCCTGCGCGAAAACTGGGACATATTTGTCTGGCACCCTTCCGATATGCCAGGGATCCCATGCAAGCTAGCCGAACATAGCCTCAATATATTAAAGGGATTTAAACCGGTCAAGCAACCACTGCGGCGCTTTTCCGAACCCAAGCGACAAGCCATGGGGGAGGAGCTGGTCAAGCTTATCGAAGCCGGATTCATTAGAGAAATCAAACATCTGGACTCGCTGGCAAACCTGGTGATGGTACCAAAGAAGGACAAATCCTGGCGCCTGTGTGTCAATTTCAAAGACCTCAACAAGGCATGCCTTAAGGATCCCTTCCCCCTCCCCCGCATTGATCAAATAATTGACGCCAACGCAGAACACGATTCACTGTGTTTCCTCGATGCATATTCCGGATACCATCAAATCAAAATGAAGGAGTCCGATCAAGCTGCAACAGCATTTATTACCCCATATGGGCCATTCTTCTTCAACACCATGCCCTTCAGGCTCAATAACGCCGGCGCCACATACCAACGCATGATTCAAACATGCCTGGAGAAGCAGATCGGCAAGACAGTTGAAGCTTACGTCAATGACGTCGTCATCAAAACTAGGCACGTCGAAACACTAATAGACGACTTTCGTCTTACATTCGATAACCTCCGTGCGTATGACATTAAGCTCAACCCGGAAAAGTGTGTCTTTGGCATCCCTGCTGGAAAACTGCTGGGCTTCATCGTTTCCAATAGAGGAATAGAAGCAAATCCAGCTAAAATCCGAGCTTTGTCATAGTTGGCTATGCCAACAGACCTCAAAAAAGTCCAAAAACTAGCTGGTTGCATGGCAGCGTTAAGTCGCTTTATCTCCAGATTAGGAGAAAAGGCACTACCACTTTATCGCCTCTTATGGCGCACCGATAATTTCGAATGGACATACGCGGCGACTGCCGGACTGGAGGAAATAAAGGCCCTCCTAGCAAGCAACCCAATCCTGGCCGCACCAAATGCTAGCGAACCCATGTTGCTATACATATCGGCAACACATCAGGTGGTGAGCGCCGTGCTTGTTATCGAACGAGAACAGGATGGACACAAATTCCCACTTCAAAAACCAGTATACTACATATCTACTGTCCTCACACCATGCAAATCCCGCTACCCCCATTATCAAAAGATAGCATACGCGGTCTTCATGGCATCCCGAAAGCTACGACACTACTTCCAGGAGTGTTCAATCACGGTGGCTTCTGAAGTCCCACTCAATGACATAATAAACAACCGCGACGCCACGGGACGGATCGCCAAATGGGCCATAGAGCTACTTCCATTTGACATAACATACAAGCCACGTCGAGCCATCAAATCCCAAGTACTGGCTGACTTCGTCGCCGAATGGACGGATGTCGGGACCCCGATTCCAAATCACACCGATCTAGCCTGTAACACCTCATATCACTTGGCGGCCTCACGCACGGTACTCCCACGGGTGTCGCCTTACCATGGCCCGGGACCGTTTGCGCCTTTTGGCTCACGTATATGACAATGTCGCTAGCATCCATATGACAGAGAACCCGGGCCGACATGGCTAGTCGTGAACCCAAAGCGGCACTAACGTATGGGGACAGGCATACATGAATCAACATCGAACGTGTCGGTCAGCAGCGTGCGAATCCGGGCTGTAGCACTGGGCTAACAGGACTCCGGGAACCCGGGCTGTAGCAGGCTAGGCAGGACTCCGGATGTCACCGCGTGACATTTCCCCGAAGGGACAGACACAGGAACGATATGAAACACATGCCGGCCAGTCAAGTGTCCAGAGCAGTAGTGCTGGGCTAGCAGGACTCCGGTGAACCGGGCTGTAGCGGACTACTATGGCTCAAGGAGGCACTAGACTACATTTCCCCATAAGAGAGGCTGCTAAGGATAGACAACTAGATTGTCGGATCCCACACATACCAAGCATTTCAATCATACACACAATATGCTCGATATGTGCAAATACAACATGGCATCACAACAAGACTCTACGACTCAGAGTATTTATTCATTAGGCTCCGAAGAGCCAGATATTACAAACATGGGTCTCATGACCCAACATTCAGAGCATACAAGTCAAAGCACATGCGGAAGCTTAACATGTCTGAGTACAGACATCTACAAATGAAAAAGGCTGAGAAGCCTGACTATCTACCAGATCCTGCCGAGGGCACAAGATCGTAGCTGAGGTAACAAGCTAAACGTCGAAGTCCACACGGAACTACTAGCGAGACTGACGTCTCTCTGCAAAACATAAAATAGGCAAACGTGAGTACAAATGTACCCAGCAAGACTTACATCAGAACTAGCTACATATGCATCGGTATCAACAAAGGGGGTGGTGGAGTTTAACTGCAGCAAGCCAGCTTTGACTCGGTGGCTATCCTGAACTACGACTGCAAGTAACTCTTTTGAGGTGGCGCACACGAGTCCACATATTCACCATATCAATACACCACTATGGATCCGCTCCCGTCTCCCTACGAGAACGCCATCCATAGCACTCACGCTTATCTTGCGCATTTTAGAGTATCCACTTTCACTTGTCTATGAACTGTACAGGCAACCCAGAAGTCCTTTACCGCGGACACGGCTATTCGAATAGATCATATTAACCCTGCAGGGGTGTACTTCGTCACACACGCTCTCGCCACTTACCACCATGTACACGTCGTGTACCTCGGCAACCTTCAAGCGGAAGCCTGGCGAGGGAGTCGGCCACGACCTGACTAACCACACAAGTCTCTCGTCCAGGTTTATCGCCTATTCGGGTTCCATCCGCAAGGAGATCCGGCCGGGGTGTCGCTCACGGCCCCAAACGATGTGTGCAGGGTTCCCGAGCCCACCATCCGGGTGCCACTCGGTACACCAGGCCACGTGTGCCTAGTCTGTCCCAAGCCCACCTGTACCGGGTGCCACTTGGTAGACTACTAACACTACCTACAAACACCAGAAACTAGTTGCAACTCCTGGACAGAGATCAGGTTGATTAATAAGTCGAGAGAGGTCGAGCGCCCGGAACCCAATGTGTGGTAGTAACTGTTCATGGATCACAAACACAGAACTCAGTTCCTGAGGACGGTTTCAATGAGACAACCCACCATGTACTCCTACATGGCCTCTCACCGCTACCTTTACCAAATCGTGTTCACACACTTAGCTCTCACACAGTAGGACATGTTCACCACTTCCAATTCATTCCCGATGAATCAGACCTGACACAACTCTAAGCAATAGCAGGCATGACAAACAAGCATGAATGAGTAGGCACATCAGGGCTCAAACAACTCCTACTCATGCTAGTGGGTTTCATCTATTTACTGTGGCAATGACAGGTCATGCAGAGGATAAAGGGGTTCAGCTACCGCAGCAAATAATAGATGAATCGCTGTTGTCCTAATGCAGTAAAAGAGAGCAGGAGCGAGAGAGTGGGATTGTATCGGAATGAACAAGGGGTTTTTGCTTGCCTGGCACTTCTGAAGATAGCATTGAGTCTTCATTAGTGTCAGCGATCACAACGTCGGAACATCGTCTACTGAGGGGGGACAAATACCGGCAAACAGAGAAGAAACACGATCAATGCAATGCACAATATGATGCATGATCATGACATGGCAATATGCTGTGGTTTGGGCTAATGCAACTAGCAGCAAGTTAAATGGAGTTGGCTTGAATCCTAGGTTCAATTCGAACTCCATATGTGAGGGTTTAAATGCCATTTATATGACTTGACCTAAACAGCAGCCATAAGTTGTTCTAACATGCATGGGGATGGTACAGATGGGTAGATTGGATTTTTCTGATCATTTTTCATATATAAATTATTTGATTTGGAGCTACGGTTGAATTTCTATGAATTTTAGAAGTTTGCACTATTTTCTGGAATTTCCTGTATAAGAATAAATCCAGAAAAAGAGTTATTGTGTCAGCACTGCGTCACTGTGACGTCAGCTGGTCAACGGCGGCTGGTCCAGGTCAACCTGACCAGTGGGTCCCGCGTGTCAGTCTCTCAGTGCCTAATTAAGTTTAGGTTTAAACTAAACTAACTTTTAACAGGGGCTGGCCCCACACGTCAGTGGGTCAGGGGGGAGTCAAACCCCGGTCAAGCAGGGTCAAACCCGCCGGACTTGGTCCACGGCTCGTCGCCGGTGAAACCCGGGACGGCGGAGGGGCTCGGGATTTGCCCACGGTCGACCAAATCGACCGCGGTTTGGTCCTACGCGTAGCTGGGGCTCGCGCGCATCTAGTAGGCCAAGCGGGAGGAGCTGGGGTGGTCTAAGTCGACGGCGGCGAGCACGAATGCGGCGGCCGGAGTTCGGGCGTCGGTGGTTTTGCTGCTGTAGCGTGCTAGTGGGTGAATGGATGCACTAGCGAGACGCTACGAGGTGCGGTGAGTGTGTTAGGCACCGCGCGTGACCAAATGGTCACCGGAGTGATGCTGGCGTCGAGCTCGCGCGGCGGCGTGCTACGGTGAGCAAGGGGGCGGCGTCTACAATGAGCAAACGGAGCAGAGAGGAGGGGGGTTCGACGCAGGGGCTCACAGTGAGTGCAGAGGTGGCCTCGGCGTGCTCGGGGAAGCACTGGAGCGAGCGGGGCGGCGAGAGGGATCTCCGGCGTTGGGAGGTTGAAGACGACGACGTGGAGGCACTCGGGGGCGTCCGGCGTTGCACAGCTCGACGAGGAGGAAGAGGGATACTAGGCGGAGCTCTTGGGCATCTCAGGGCGTCGCCGGGATGGCGGTGTCCGCGGTGGTGGCGAGCGGCGGTGACGGAGGCGTTCGGGCGGGAAGAACAGAGGATGGGAGAGCGTTCGGGGGAGAGAACCAGAGGAGGGGAGAGCGTTCGGGGGAGAGAACCAGAGGAGGGGAGAGAGAGCAGCGAGTGAGCGAGAGGGACCAGGGGGGTTGCGTGGCGCCTCCAGGCGCTCGATCGAGGGCAGGGGAAGAAGCAGGAGGTGGAAGCAGGAGGTGGAGCTCGGGCGCGCGCTCGTCGACACGCCTCTGCCTACTGGCAGAGGTTGAAGATGGTGGGGCTCCTAGTGGGCTGGCCCACAGTGCCAGGCCAGTGGTCTGGGCCGGCCACTTGGGCCGCCAGGTGGCTGCGCAGGTAACTTCTCTCTCTCTCTTTTATTTCTGTTTCTGTTTTTCTATTTTGTTATTTTGTTCTGGGCTTTATTAAAAATGCCAGGGCATTTCCAAAAATCATGAAACTAATCATGGCTACTGTTTAGAATACATCCAACAGTAACATTTTAGTTTATGATTATTTGAGCATTTAAAATATTTAATAGCATTTAAATGCCCAAATGCAAATACTATATGATTTACTTCAGAGCCCAAATATGTCATGGAAAAATGTGCAGCACCTCTGGTTATTGTTTCCAACATTTTCCAGAAATGATGAACATTTTTAAAAGCCATTTGGAAACACTGAGAATATTTTGGTTGAACCTAGTGAATTCCTTTAATGCTAGGGTTTAGGCAATCCCCATTTCAAATTCATTGGAAACTTAAACATGAAGCACACATGACTAGCTAGCCTAGTGCATAGCAAGGCTAGGGATGTGACAACTCACCCCCACTAAACAAAAATCTCGTCCCGAGATTCAAGCGTAGGGTAAGATGAAAGGGGAACGCAAACTAACATAATCTTCACGATCCAATTGTTCTTCTCGAAGATGTTAATTCATTGCATCATCTTGATCTTGACATCTTTTCTTTCGGGAGCTTCACCCAACTATGATGACGGAAGAAAGGGAAACTCTACAGGATTGATCTTCTCGAAGATCGAGCTATACAAGATCAACTCGCGGAATGAGATGTTGAAACATCTCGAGTTGAGACACAAAACACATCGAGAGGGATGGAAGAACAAACGATGAGGTTTGATTTGGTGGGCAACAATCCCACGCTTAGATAATATGGTGCATGGTTTCCAAAGCAGCGAGGAGTTAATTGCCATGACTCCATAACGGGGCACCTTAGGAAAGGTGACTCGTAGAATTCTTCCCTTAAGTGGCAAAAAGAATTACTTTTGATTCAGAGATCATTGAAACTCTTCATACCAGCATAAGGCAATCACAAACGATCGTGTGAACGAATTCTAAAGAATGGCATAATCGGACTAGAATGGATGATGTGGACTACCTTGTTGATGACAACACCATGGATGATTTTGCTTATCATCGGGGATGGATGGGACCCATAGTAGGACCACTTTTGAAGATGATCCTAAGCAGTAATTACTGAGGTGCAAGCTGGGAACAAAATGCAAATGATGGGAATGATTCTAGTAACTGGGGAGAAACCCAACAGTAGAGAGTGATTCCACTATTTGGAAGGTTAAAACATAACCGTTGAAATGTGGGCCAATCCCAGTTAGTGCCGATGATGACACCTAATGCTTGCGCGTGCTCTCAAGAATTTGAGCACTTCCATATTCATCAAGGTTTTACCAACATCCGTGCCGAGGATCCTGGCAACACATCATACTACCATGATGAACGGTGATGGAGGATGCAGGTGCAGAAGAGGACAACACTTTCTCAGATTTTTCCTTAGCAATGCCAAAGAAGCAAATCTGGATGATCGACTGAGAGACATTTAGCACTCCGCTTCTAATGTTCTCCTTGATGCACTAGCATATCCCGTTCATAGATATGGTTTGATATCTAGAACATCAAGTAAAGGTCTGACTTCGGGAGCACAAGGGATCCATAAGGAACACTTCTAGAATAAGTCAAACGAAATCCTCATGGAGAAGATGGTCAATAGCTCAATCAAGATACTACAATGATAGATCTTCCGGCTAGGTGTGCCGGCCAGAACATCAACCTTGTCGGAACCTACATCATAGATCCTGGAAAAGTTCCAACCATCATATCTGCCTGAGATTCAGATCTAGTTGGTAACAGGATATTCCAGACTCCTCGAGTCTAGAAGAAAATGGAGGTTTGCAACACAAATCGACGAGATGACGTTGCGAGATTCTCGGGAGATGAACTACGATAGTAAGCTCCAAAACATGAGCTGGTTCTGCTAAACACATGTGAACACGCTGTCCCGGACAAGCATGACCACGCAGTAGTCTTGTGATAAAACACTACCGAGTTCAGGTGGGGAACCACCATCGAGGATATTGGAGTCTTGTGCATGATCTAGAATTAGCACAACAACTCCTTTTCCTTGAACAAATCAATCAGTGGCTTGGTGTGCTAGGAACACATATGGAATGGAGGTAATTAATCTACCAAACCATAGAATACATTCGCACATGCATAATTGACTTGGGATGGTACCAGAGGAAGCAAAACTAACTTTCTCAAATTCGCTGCGGCAACTTGCACCTAATGCACGTGAACTTGGAGAAAGTCACTTCTTACACCAAACATATATTTCATAAACGGGACATGAGGATAATGCTTACAAAAGTTTCCAACACTAGCTTGATGTTCAACATGAATTAAGGAGGAGACAAGATGCTGTTGATGGGCTCAATAGCAACTCATCGGAATTTCCATATCACTGGACTTCCACCATCATGTGAACACGGTGATAGCATTGGTCAGACCAAAAGATGTAATGGTGTATGCTCGAGAGATCAACCACGAGCAAGACAACATTACGAACACCATTGGTTCTGATTTGATTTGACGATAGCCCATACTCAAATCAAGGTTTAGTTGAGATGATAGGTCCATTAACTGATCACGAGGATCAACCGATGAAAATACCATCTTTCTTCAACACAGATACCAGATATCCCTTAGGGATGAGCTAGGTCGGGCAAGCTTTTATCTTCCAACTCTCCAAGTTGTTGTTAAGCTTAACCAACTAGCTCAGGGGTATCCAACACAGGTTCTTGGAGAAGGGGTGGTTTACAAGAATACCAACATGATCACGAACTCAACATAGCGGTCAGGTGACGACCTGGTGATACTTCCGAGAAGATAATCGGAAAATCACATACCACCGATATGTTGCTAAGCTCGAGAACAATCTTGCCTTTCAGGGCAAGACGGTATGACCGAATAAGCAAGGACTGACACTATCCTAACTCATTGATCGAAAAGTGCACCGGAAATAAGGGCTAGGTAACACGATCAATCTCGGGATGATGATTGAACAACCAGCACGCATGAGAGTATTGCCATTAACTACCAAGCAACGAGTTGCTCAGAGTATTGATTTCACGCATCACGATTCACTTGTCGGTATTCCAGTTGTGACAACACGGGACCGAGGAATGAATAATGATGGCGAGAAGTATCACTGCGTCAAGAATTCATAAGAGGTGGTGCAATTCTCATGACACTCTTGATATAAAGATGGTAACGCTCCAAGGTCGAGCAGAGCAAAAGCTGGATTGGCAGTTTGGTCTGCGGAATACAATTGCTTTGTCCCAATCCTAGATATGGACGAGGTTCTGGAGTTTGTTTCTCCTAGTCATTCTGAAATAGAACGGCTTGACGGACCACAAGAATAATAAGCATCGAAAACACGGATGCACAATTACTCCTGACTATCAATTGATAGACAGAGGTCAGAATACAACTAAAGAGGGACAACTCAAAGGAACATATGGTTTTCTGAGTTGCGGATGCATAAATTTAGTATGTCAAACAAATTCAACATATTTCTTCCAGATAATCCATGCGGAAAGGTAGGACTGGCAGATTCACAATGTAGAAAGGAGAACTCATCAAGAGCACTCTGGTTGTGATCTTTTGGTTCAAAGGAACTTCTGCCGTAAGCAGTTCATGGTATTTGGAAGAAGGAAATACCATGGACCTCGAAGACTATCACAAAGGTTACTAATATCCTAAAGGAACTAGCAACACTATCAACATGAAGTAAGTAGGGTGAATCTCGAGTTCAGAAACCCGGAAATAGAATGCCTACTAACTAAGTGGCATCACGGGATGCTTTCGAGAGTAATGGCCAGAATCATCACACTGGGGATGCAAGCATGGCTAGATTACTAGGTGACTCCCTAAAACACCTAGGGTCATAGTAATAGCTCCAACATATATGTTAAGGCAATAGAGTACCTCAACTCAACGATTAGTGTGGTTAATCTGGCCCAAAGGGACGCAAAAACAGAGGGAAAGGATTTTGCAAATGCATCAGATTGTTTAGAACCCTGGGATGACTCGGACAACATAACGGCTGTAAATGCTCAAAAATATTTGAGACATCCTGCAAAATGGTGGCATAACCACTCAACATCACAATATCAACTTTCGGGATCAATGGTCAACATACGGAAGTAGTAGAAACTGAACTGGGGCTTAAATCCATCAATCCTACGAGTCTACGGATTAGTAACACGTGATCCTGGTAGAAAGATGAGAAGCCTAGTTCTTAATCCCCGTAGAAGAGAAGAGGGTGACTCAGATCAGAAGGGCATAGGGTAAAGGAGTAAAAAGAGCCTTACGTTCCCTTCCACAATCAATTCCCTTATATAACTAAAGCATTTCTAGACTCAACTTCGACCAGTTTGGCTTCGTAAACCTACAGGCAGTCAGGCTCTGATACCAAAGCTGTCGGGACCCCGATTCCGAGTCATACCGATCTAGCCTGTAACACCTCATATCACTTTGCGGCCTCACGCACGGTACTCCCACGGGTGTCGCCTTACCATGGCCCGGGACCGTTTGCGCCTTTTGGCTCACGTATATGACAATGTCGCTAGCATCCATATGACAGAGAACCCGGGCCGACATGGCTAGTCGTGAACCCAAAGCGGCACTAACGTATGGGGACAGGCATACATGAATCAACATCGAACGTGTCGGTCAGCAGCGTGCGAATCCGGGCTGTAGCACTGGGCTAACAGGACTCCGGGAACCCGGGCTGTAGCAGGCTAGGCAGGACTCCGGATGTCACCGCGTGACATTTCCCCGAAGGGACAGACACAGGAACGATATGAAACACATGCCGGCCAGTCAAGTGTCCAGAGCAGTAGTGCTGGGCTAGCAGGACTCCGGTGAACCGGGCTGTAGCGGACTACTATGGCTCAAGGAGGCACTAGACTACATTTCCCCATAAGAGAGGCTGCTAAGGATAGACAACTAGATTGTCGGATCCCACACATACCAAGCATTTCAATCATACACACAATATGCTCGATATGTGCAAATACAACATGGCATCACAACAAGACTCTACGACTCAGAGTATTTATTCATTAGGCTCCGAAGAGCCAGATATTACAAACATGGGTCTCATGACCCAACATTCAGAGCATACAAGTCAAAGCACATGCGGAAGCTTAACATGTCTGAGTACAGACATCTACAAATGAAAAAGGCTGAGAAGCCTGACTATCTACCAGATCCTGCCGAGGGCACAAGATCGTAGCTGAGGTAACAAGCTAAACGTCGAAGTCCACACGGAACTACTAGCGAGACTGACGTCTCTCTGCAAAACATAAAATAAGCAAACGTGAGTACAAATGTACCCAGCAAGACTTACATCAGAACTATCTACATATGCATCGGTATCAACAAAGGGGGTGGTGGAGTTTAACTGCAGCAAGCCAGCTTTGACTCGGTGGCTATCCTGAACTACGACTGCAAGTAACTCTTTTGAGGTGGCGCACACGAGTCCACATATTCACCATATCAATACACCACTATGGATCCGCTCCCGTCTCCCTACGAGAACGCCATCCATAGCACTCACGCTTATCTTGCGCATTTTAGAGTATCCACTTTCACTTGTCTATGAACTGTTATAGGCAACCCAGAAGTCCTTTACCGCGGACACGGCTATTCGAATAGATCATATTAACCCTGCAGGGGTGTACTTCGTCACACACGCTCTCGCCACTTACCACCATGTACACGTCGTGTACCTCGGCAACCTTCAAGCGGAAGCCTGGCGAGGGAGTCGGCCACGACCTGACTAACCACACAAGTCTCTCGTCCAGGTTTATCGCCTATTCGGGTTCCATCCGCAAGGAGATCCGGCCGGGGTGTCGCTCACGGCCCCAAACGATGTGTGCAGGGTTCCCGAGCCCACCATCCGGGTGCCACTCGGTACACCAGGCCACGTGTGCCTAGTCTGTCCCAAGCCCACCTGTACCGGGTGCCACTTGGTAGACTACTAACACTACCTACAAACACCAGAAACTAGTTGCAACTCCTGGACAGAGATCAGGTTGATTAATAAGTCGAGAGGGCTTGGAGTACCCGGAGCCCAATGTGTGGTAGTAACTGTTCATGGATCACAAACACAGAACTCAGTTCCTGAGGACGGTTTCAATGAGACAACCCACCATGTACTCCTACATGGCCTCTCACCGCTACCTTTACCAAATCGTGTTCACACACTTAGCTCTCACACAGTAGGACATGTTCACCACTTCCAATTCATTCCCGATGAATCAGACCTGACACAACTCTAAGCAATAGCAGGCATGACAAACAAGCATGAATGAGTAGGCACATCAGGGCTCAAACAACTCCTACTCATGCTAGTGGGTTTCATCTATTTACTGTGGCAATGACAGGTCATGCAGAGGATAAAGGGGTTCAGCTACCGCAGCAAGTAACAGATGAATCGTTGTTGTCCTAATGCAGTAAAAGAGAGCAGGAGCGAGAGAGTGGGATTGTATCGGAATGAACAAGGGGTTTTTGCTTGCCTGGCACTTCTGAAGATAGCATTGAGTCTTCATTAGTGTCAGCGATCACAACGTCGGAACATCGTCTACTGAGGGGGGACAAATACCGGCAAACAGAGAAGAAACACGATCAATGCAATGCACAATATGATGCATGATCATGACATGGCAATATGCTGTGGTTTGGGCTAATGCAACTAGCAGCAAGTTAAATGGAGTTGGCTTGAATCCTAGGTTCAATTCGAACTCCATATGTGAGGGTTTAAATGCCATTTATATGACTTGACCTAAACAGCAGCCATAAGTTGTTCTAACATGCATGGGGATGGTACAGATGGGTAGATTGGATTTTTCTGATCATTTTTCATATATAAATTATTTGATTTGGAGCTACGGTTGAATTTCTATGAATTTTAGAAGTTTGCACTATTTTCTGGAATTTCCTGTATAAGAATAAATCCAGAAAAAGAGTTATTGTGTCAGCACTGCGTCACTGTGACGTCAGCTGGTCAACGGCGGCTGGTCCAGGTCAACCTGACCAGTGGGTCCCGCGTGTCAGTCTCTCAGTGCCTAATTAAGTTTAGGTTTAAACTAAACTAACTTTTAACAGGGGCTGGCCCCACACGTCAGTGGGTCAGGGGGGAGTCAAACCCCGGTCAAGCAGGGTCAAACCCGCCGGACTTGGTCCACGGCTCGTCGCCGGTGAAACCCGGGACGGCGGAGGGGCTCGGGATTTGCCCACGGTCGACCAAATCGACCGCGGTTTGGTCCTACGCGTAGCTGGGGCTCGCGCGCATCTAGTAGGCCAAGCGGGAGGAGCTGGGGTGGTCTAAGTCGACGGCGGCGAGCACGAATGCGGCGGCCGGAGTTCGGGCGTCGGTGGTTTTGCTGCTGTAGCGTGCTAGTGGGTGAATGGATGCACTAGCGAGACGCTACGAGGTGCGGTGAGTGTGTTAGGCACCGCGCGTGACCAAATGGTCACCGGAGTGATGCTGGCGTCGAGCTCGCGCGGCGGCGTGCTACGGTGAGCAAGGGGGCGGCGTCTACAATGAGCAAACGGAGCAGAGAGGAGGGGGGTTCGACGCAGGGGCTCACAGTGAGTGCAGAGGTGGCCTCGGCGTGCTCGGGGAAGCACTGGAGCGAGCGGGGCGGCGAGAGGGATCTCCGGCGTTGGGAGGTTGAAGACGACGACGTGGAGGCACTCGGGGGCGTCCGGCGTTGCACAGCTCGACGAGGAGGAAGAGGGATACTAGGCGGAGCTCTTGGGCATCTCAGGGCGTCGCCGGGATGGCGGTGTCCGCGGTGGTGGCGAGCGGCGGCGACGGAGGCGTTCGGGCGGGAAGAACAGAGGAGGGGAGAGCGTTCGGGGGAGAGAACCAGAGGAGGGGAGAGCGTTCGGGGGAGAGAACCAGAGGAGGGGAGAGAGAGCAGCGAGTGAGCGAGAGGGACCAGGGGGGTTGCGTGGCGCCTCCAGGCGCTCGATCAAGGGCAGGGGAAGAAGCAGGAGGTGGAAGCAGGAGGTGGAGCTCGGGCGCGTACTCGTCGACACGCCTCTGCCTACTGGCAGAGGTTGAAGACAGTGGGGCTCCTAGTGGGCTGGCCCACAGTGCCAGGCCAGTGGTCTGGGCCGGCCACTTGGGCCGCCAGGTGGCTGCGCAGGTAACTTCTCTCTCTCTCTTTTATTTCTGTTTCTGATTTTCTATTTTGTTATTTTGTTCTGGGCTTTATTAAAAATGCCAGGGCATTTCCAAAAATCATGAAACTAATCATGGCTACTGTTTAGAATACATCCAACAGTAACATTTTAGTTTATGATTATTTGAGCATTTAAAATATTTAATAGCATTTAAATGCCCAAATGCAAATACTATATGATTTACTTCAGAGCCCAAATATGTCATGGAAAAATGTGCAGCACCTCTGGTTATTGTTTCCAACATTTTCCAGAAATGATGAACATTTTTAAAAGCCATTTGGAAACACTGAGAATATTTTGGTTGAACCTAGTGAATTCCTTTAATGCTAGGGTTTAGGCAATCCCCACTTCAAATTCATTGGAAACTTAAACATGAAGCACACATGACTAGCTAGCCTAGTGCATAGCAAGGCTAGGGATGTGACAACGGAGGCCGAACTCCCTAAAGAGGCTAGGACCGGGAGTCGTGTTAACATCCCCCACTGGAGATGTCATCCATGATGTACTCCAAATACTATAAACAGACTCCAACAACGTAGTCAAATACGAGGCCCTCTTGCATGGTCTTCGGATGGTCGTATCCATGGGCATACAACGCCTAGAGGTGCGCCGGGATTCAAACCTCGCAATATCTCAAATGAACAGAGACTTTGATGCCAAAGATCCAAAGATGGCAGCTTATCGTAATGCCGTCTTAAAAATATCGGCTCGGTTCGAGGGGCTCAAATTTCATCACGTTGCCCGGGAAAGTAATCAGGCAGCGGACGTCCTTGCTCGCATTGGCGCCAAGCACGACCCCGTCCCACCCAACATTTTCCTGGAAAGGCTTTTCAAGCCATCCATGGTGTGGCAAGGAGGGCGGCAACAACAGTCCAGATCCGAATACAACCCCAAATCCCGAACACACCGATAGTATTGGGGTTCAGCCACCGAAATAACACCGTCGTCCCATCTCATTATGGCAGTCATTGCCCCATGGATCGAACCCTTCTTGGCCTAGATTAATAGGAAGGAGCTTCCCGGAGACCAGAATGAGGCTCGCCGCATTTTCCGGCGTTCGAAGGCCTACAAGGTTCACGATGGAGAGCTCTACAAGAAAAGTACTACCGGAGTACTTCAAAGATGTATCTCCGAGGAAGAGGGGCGACAGCTTTTAGCGGAAATTCACGCTGGTCTCGGCGGACACCACGCTGCAACTCGGGCCCTTGTTAGCAAGGCCTTCCGTACTGGGTTTTATTGGCCGACAGCCCGAGCAGACGTGCAGGACCTTGTCCAACGCTGCGTCGGATGCCAACTCTTCGCCAACCAAAGCCACATGCCCCCAACTGCCTTACAAACTATCCCCATTACTTGGCATTTTGCGATCTGGGGACTAGATATGGTTGGACCCCTTAAAGGGGGAAGCCATAAGAAAAAATATCTGCTGGTCATGGTGGACAAATTCACTAAGTGGATAGAGGCTAAACCGGTCAAAACGGCTGTGTTCGGCCCGGTGATAGAATTCATATCCGGTGTTGTGCACCGCTATGGTGTCCCACACAGCATCATCACCGACAACGGCTCTAATTTCACAGCCGACGAGGTAAAAACCCGGTGTACTAATCTTAGCATTAAACTCGATTACGCCTCCGTCTACCACCCGCAAACCAACGGTCAAGTCGAACGAGCCAATGGTCTTATTATGAGCGGCATCAAGCCCAGACTAGTGCGGTCTTTGAGAGAATCAGACACGCACTGGGTTGAGGAGCTCGACTCCGCACTCTGGGGGCTGCGGACCATGCCCAACCGTACTACCGGATACACACCTTTCTTCATGGTGTATGGCGCGGAGGTTGTATTCCCCTGCGATATTATCCACGACTCACCTCGATTGTGTATGTACGAAGAGAGATAAGCCGAGCTTGATCGACAGGACAACCTAGATGCCCTGGGAGAGGAGCGCGATGTCGCAAAAGCCCATTCAGCATTTTACCAACAGCAGGCTCGAAGATATCAAAGCAGAGAAGTACGGGCCAAGACCTACAACATTGGCGAACTCGTTCTACGCCTACTGGAGAAGAAAAAGGACAAATTCAAGCCCAAATGGGAGGGTCCCTTCATAATTGACAAAGTTCTCACCGGAGGGGCGTACCGTCTTCGCGATGCATCAGACAATCGCCTCGAACCGAACCCCTAGAACGCAGCCAGACTCCGAAGATTCTATGCTTAGCACCGAACTCCTTGTTCGTCTCCTTCTCCCCTGTAGTTTCCATTATTTTTTCTTTCTTTTCCGATTACTTTTTTCTTTCTCGCTTTAAAGCTTTTGTACGGCTAGACCGCACACCCCTGACGTATACATCTTTAAATATGTACGTCCCTTATACCTGGGGGCTTCTTGGACAGAAGCTTTTTATAATTATTCCTTGAGCATCAAGCTCTTCACATATGAGTTTTTCCATATGTACCTTTTCTTTGCCACTATATGCATCGATATGACTTAAGTTTTGGCCAAGCTCGGTTGCCTAGCTCCTGTGCTTATGCCCTACGTTCCCATTAGTTCGGCTAGGGCATAAAGGGAGCACCTCTGCGATTGTTACTGCCGGGTCATCCAGATGTGTACCTCAGACAGGATGAAGCCGAAAGCTAGCGTTCTTAAGGGAATATTCGGTCGGTGAATTAAAGATGTTTTTTGCACTCACTCCATTGTGAACCCCCAGAAGCTATACACACTGTGATTTTCACATCACAATTCGGACATGTACACTAATGCATGCACACCCTGGAAAAGGAACCCTTAACGGAACTATTCTCTCTGGAAGATGTTTCTTACAATCTCAATGTAATATAACATAGCTAGCCGGATACAACTTGCCCGTTCAAGCAACTATGACCCCTACGCCTAGTTTCCACGCGTACCCCGATCTATTCGACCGTGCAGGTATTCGGAAACACTCCGCACCTTCGGGTCCGGAGGTCGAAGTGAAAAGGCCTGCCATGAAAAATGCTATACAATTCAGCTAGAGTTACATATATCAAGGAAAGTACATAGTCACTTGGACTCAAACACTTCCTCCTTTACACCGTCCAAAAGGGGTCTAACTTACAATCCTGTTGGGAATATTTGGCGGCCACCTCTACTTGGTCATATACTAAACTAACGGGAATTTCTTCCCCATTCGACCCTAGTGGGCCGACACGGGCCATGTGATTAGGATCCATCTTGGTATATCGCGTCTTCACCATGGTCCAGGCCTCTCCCGCACCCTCTCGGCATGCCGATATCTTCCATAGTGCGACACGCCGCCGCGCTCCTTTGAACAACTCTACAAGCTCCTCCATACTTCCTGGAGGGGAGGCGGATGGCCATAGGGCCTTGGCAACACTCCGCATTGCCAGCCGAGCCTGTTCGTGCACTTGCGACAGCCCTTGTAGAAGATCACTTGATGATTTGGACACCTCCTCTTCAGGACGGCCCGTCAATATACCTGCAATCACAACTATATCAGTTCCATTTATCTCCGAACTACTTTAAAAATAGTTCAGACACATACTGAATATGCCGCCCCGTAGCTTCTTTTTCTCCTTCACGGAATCCGCTAGCTGGGCTCGCACATCTTTCAATTCTTCACCCAATGTAGTGTTGGAATGCTGTAGCTTGTTTTTCTCCCCTCTGACTCGGGTCAGCACATGCTCGCCTATAGTGTGTAGCCTTTTCGCCTCTTTTTCACCCTCTTGGGCGATCTTCAACTTCTCTTCAAGTTGATCGGGCAATCCTATTATGTGATCAGCAACAGTATTATTACAGTTGGTATACAATTATTGTTCCTTGATGGAGGGGAATGTTACCAGAAGACGCCTTCTTGAAGTTTTCCAGTTCGGCGATAGCAGCATTTAGCTGCGCCCGACACTTCTCCAGCTCTTGGGCTAGCAGGCCATTCTTCTCTGTAAGGACCTGGTTATACAATGATCCTTAAATCAGTTGTACCAACTGCTTTCAGTCTCGGGGGCTACGGGCATATGGTTATCCTTTTTGGACAAGAAAAACTTACCTGCACATCTGTCAAATGTTGCTTTATGGCTTTTCTAAGCCCATCTCGAGCAGCTCGGATATATGCGTCAGCCGAGCTGAAGGCATTGAATGCCTCTCCTGAGAACTTGGGGTCTCGTAAGACAGCCCTGCAGCGCCGATGATTCATGGCGCTCTCTACTTCCGAGTTGGTAACGGACATGTCTTCCGAACCCTCGGCCGAAGGACAGTTGTAACAGCCCCAAAATTGGGTTATCAATTTTTGAGCTGTTATTCCTTCCTGGCACTCATTTTCAAAATTTTCTCCTGAGTTTGCTGGATGACTCTGAGAATTTTTTTGCCCTTGCCAACCTTTTAAAACCTTGCTCATGCCTTTGTAAGTGGGGAAGACCTCTTTTGCATCCTCTCAAATCCTTTCAAACCATAGTTCCAATCTCTGGAATTGGAATGTGCCCTTTGTGAATACAAAGGAGCCATCATTTTCCTCGATCTGTTGATCATCCCTTCTGTTCCTAGAGACCCTCCTAATCCTTGGATATGCAAAAATATTGCCAAGTCCCATGCAATATTTTTGAATGTGATTTATTCCTTTTCTTGCCTTTCTGAGGAATAAAATCCAAAGGCATATCTAGTCCTCTCCTAAATTCATGAGAATTGGGGGAGTTGATATTTATGTCTAATCCAAGCTCTGGCAAATATATTGGCCATAATTAAATAAGGAAAATTGCCTTTTCCTATTTAATACCAATATTGCATTTCTGCCATTTTCTAAAGGAACTACTATTTTTATAGCAGAGAAAATTCCCTCATAAATGGTGGAGCTTGTCCTTGCTATATCATCACTAGTTCCATTCTTATCTCATGTTCCTCAGTTCAAAAATTTGGCACATGATCCAATGCAAGTTTCTGCCTTCTCTGAAATTTTGCAAAGGAAGTGCCTTATTCCTAATTCCTATTGAGCTGCAAATTGGCAGGGTTATTAGCCTTGATAAATCACTCATGAATACCAAAGATGACCTCAATCCATTCATCCTAGCTCCCTGTGCAATTTTTCAAATTTTCTGACCAGAATGTAACTTTGTGAAGGAAGTACCTTCATAGAGTTTCCAAATTGGATGAAACTTTTCCACTTTCTCACGTATCTCAAATCATTAGCCTCCACCCAAATTCAGTTCATTTCATTGAACTATGGGAGCACAGGAGCAATTCTTGGTTTCTGTCCAAATTTTCAGTTTGTGAAGCAAGTCTATTTTATCTTGCTCCATTATGGCTGAAAATATTCCTAAGCCTTCTCCTCTCCATTTAACCTATCTCCAACAAATTTTGGCTCATTTCATGTAGCCAATATTTTCCTGGATTTTTCCAAAGTTTCTAGTCAGATCTGATGCTTGTGAAACAAGTACCAATTTGGCAAGTCCATTTGGTATGATCTTTTTGCAGCATCTACACATGACCAAATAAGGAAGCCTTGCCAAGTTTCAACCTAATCCAACACTCCTAGTGAGTGCTTCTTCATCATTTGCTTTCTGGGTCAGATTTGGCATTTGAACTGCAACTATGCTAAATCCTTGCCCAAATCCCTTCCAACTTCCCAGGACCGTAGTCCTTGCTATCCTAAACCTCCTAGACAACCAGTTTTGCCCTTAACCTCTTTGTGCTGATTACCAGGATGTTGCCAAGTTTGCAACAGCAACCGTGTCGAGCCTGTTTCCCTCTGCTCACTACACCTTTGCTCGTTCTGTCACATTAGTCTTAATGAGCGTTGGAAGGACTACGCTGTAGACATCATTTGGCACGAAGTAGACGACCAGAGCATGCGTTGTCGGTGGTGACCACGGGGCTATGCCAGCCAAATCGGTGGTCTGCGCACTGTTGGCCACAGTGCCGCCACTCCGTCCGGTTCTGGCTCATCCAAGCTTGTCAATGAGCTCAGCCTCGTCATCGCCGTGCGCCTTGGCCCGTTTACCCCTTCGTTTTCTTCCTCGTTGAGCCATCGCCGTCGCCGAGCACAGTGCACGCCCGTGCACCGTCGTCTTCCTCGCTGCTGTCCCCTCCCCCCTCTGCGCGTCGTCCGAATCCCCCTCGTCGTGTCCCCGTCGCTTCTCATGGCCTTTGGCCGCGCATGCTCGTCGCCGGTGCGCGGACACGTAGCCGTGCCGCGTGTCACCTCCTCCCCTCCCCTAGAGCTCATCCCCGCGGCTATTTAAGCCCGTCCCGAGCTCCCTCGCAGTCCTCAAGCCTCCCCAAGCCCTTCACTCGTCCCCGGAGTCGCTCTCCGATCCCCACCATCGCCATGGCCGCAGTTTCGGGCTTCGCTCGATCCCGGCAATGCCGTGCCCCCCTCGCCGTTCCACCACCACCTATGCGTTCCCCGAGGTCCGGCGCACCTCCCCGCAGCCTTGCCCACCCAGTTCCCCCACCGGAGCCCCTGCTCGCCGGAGTCTGAAGACCACCTCCGCCGTGAGCCTTGCTGCTCCTTCTCTCGTGCTCCTCGCCGGCAACGGACACCACCACGGGATGCGCCTCTCGCTCCTGAGCTCGTGGATAGGTCGGCCGTCGTCTGAGGCGGCCGGAGCCGTCGGCAATCGCCGTCGAGGCGGGCGTCTCCCTCGGCCAGGCGCGCGTACGCGCGGGAGGAAGAAGAAACCAGGGCAGGAGGGCCCCACCCCGCGGGACCCGCCTGTCGGCGAGAGGAAGGCGTGGCCCCGCTGGCCACGTCGGATAAGTGGACGCGCCCGCCCACCGAAGCCGTTTCCCTGCTCTGGAAACATATTCCTCGTGAATACGCTTTTTAGGTCAGAAAACGTATTCCCTGGGCACTTCGGCCCAAAATGCGTTTCCCTGTGCGGAAAACGTATTCATCCCAAAGGCACATTCAGTTTTTCCTCCAGGGGCCTGTTCGCTGAAATTTTTTCACCGATAGGTCCCTGAGCTTCAACCCTCCGTATCTGTTTACCCGTAGCTCCAAATCAGGTGATTCCAAAGCCCATGTCTTCGTTTCGTCGAGCCCGTTCTGATGGAATAATTTTCACCATGTTGCACATTCTGAAAATGACCATTTTGCCCTTGCCTGTAAACAGCCCCCTCCGAGAGAGAACTGTTTCCGGCAAATCTTTCCGCGATCGTTCCGCACTTTTTCCGGAGTAATCCTCGACCCCCAGGCAAGCCAACCTCTTATCATGAGCCCCGAACTTGCATGTTCACTTTGCTGGTACCTCGTGTGTGTGCTTAGTTGCAGTAGTTTTTGTCTGTTTCGTCTGCCGTTATTTCAGTTGTGATATATGCTAGTGCTGCTTGCTTACCTCTCTTGATACCTTTTGCCATGATAGTTATATTGTTGTTGATAATATCATACCTCTGTCTAGTTTAGTTCATGCCAGTAGTCTTGATGTTATGATGATTTCGTTGCATCGTCAATAAGCTAGTATCTAGTATTGTTATGTTTCATATGCTATAACTGTTCACTGGAGTAGCTTGATATTTGTTAATGCATTTGTTTGCTGCATGTTCATTGTTGCATTCTTGTTTAATATGCTCATAATGTTGCTGATGGTGGAGAAGTTAATAATATGACTTAAAAACAAACCTCCTCCGCCATCACTGGGATATCATAGTGCCACCAAATCGAGCTTTCTCTAGTGCAACCACATTTACCTTGTGGGAAGGTCCTAGCTGGGTCTATTGGCATGCCTCTCACCGGTGCCTCCTGTGAGGGAAGGTTATGGGCGCGCTTACCCTGATCAGGTAGGCGGACATAAGCCTTGTGTGCCCGGGTTTGGTTTTGAGCTCATGTCCCCGTTTGGGACCGTTTTGCCACCACGGTGGCCGTTGGATCTTTGGTAGGTACGGGGCCACCCAAGACTAAACCCTTAAGGGGTGTTGGTCGGAGTGGCCGGGAGGGCGTCATGGTAGTAGATCGGTTTTGTCGGAACGCTTTGGTCTGCACGTATGGGAGTGCGAGACCAGGGTTCCGTAGTGTGGGTAAAGTGTGCTACCTCTGCAGAGTGTATTCAATCTATCGATAGCCGCGTCCTCGGTCATGGGCACAGGTTCGTAGTAGGTCACACTATCGGGTCTTGGTCGAAATGGAGGATAAATCAGCTAATAAATTATGTGATAACTAAGATGTGATAACTAATGTGATGGCTTGGACTATGAAATAATCGTGAGAAGTCACGATGATGTGTTGATATGACCCCTAGACGAGGTCTCGATAAGTCATGATTGTGCTCCGAGGAGCCGTGGCAGGGTAAGTGATTGTGGCATAAGGTTATTAGAACATGTCTTCATGGGAGGTAACTGGTAGTTTATTTTCGGCATAGTTTCATGATGCCATGCCATGTTTTGATATGCTATTCTTTGCTATTGTTATGTTAGAAGTAAGTTTGATATGCCATGATAGTAGATGCTATGATGTTGTTCATGCCTAGTTGGATTTATGATTCTAGTTAATATCATGCCATGCTTAGAAGTTGTGTTGGAGTAGATTGTTGCATATGCTTGGTTCTTGCTTTGTCATCTCTTTGTTTGGATGCTATGTATTTAGTTGTCTTGCAAGTACATTCAATGTACTGACCTGGCGTGTCATGCCAGTTTTGTAGGTCGTTCGCTTGTTCCGTCGTGCTAGGCCGTAATCTTGCTAGTCCTGTGCGTTATGGAGCCCCGCCTTAGTGAGACGCTGCCAAACCAAGACTTCCGCTGCCATTTATATGGACTTCCGCTGCCATGTAAATAGCCTTAGGGCTATGCCAGAAAATTGTATTCATCAATGATGTAATCTTATACACATGTATTTGATGAATATTATTGTACCTGGAATGCTGTATCATGGACCTATCGTGCGTCAGGCGTAATCCTAGGCTGACGTGTGAAGGCCCCGGCTCCATGCGGATCGGGGTGCCACAGGAGATGGTATCAGAGCAGCCAGGCTGGCATAGGTTATCCTAGCATTAGATCACTGCTACCATCAACCCCTAATGGCCCTAAGGGATTTGACCGATCCCTGGCATCTGGCATGGCCACTGTTAACCAACAGGTGGCGCAGTCGGGACCGACACGTCCTTACCCCGCTGTCCCCTCCTAGTTATCCATGGATTGAATAGCAACCCTATCCTTTCTGGTCGGCCGCACCGCGTACCCTTCGCCATTAAGGGAAAGGGGTCACGCCATGTGGGCATGTCCTCATTGCCGCCTATAAAAGCCCCCTTTCTGCTAGCCGTATCGCTCACCCCTTAGTCAACCATGTCCCTACAGAAAAGCTTAGCTAGTAGCTCCCCAGCCATGACTAGCACCTTCAAAGATCCCAAGTTTTACACCCGCACTAGTGTCGTTAACCACACTGGCTTCCCACCCCTTCTTACCGAGATGCTCACCAAAGCCTTTGGCTGTAAGGCTAGCCCCGAGTACCTGGTGTTCCAATCGGCACCCGTCCCTCACCTGCATCGCTTTGATGCAAGAGTGCACATCAGCCTAGGTCCCGCAGTAGATGGCCAGCCATTGGTTTTTCAGGGTAGAGCCATGCCTACCACTGATTTAGCCATTCAGGCCACTGCTGTGGAGGCTATGCTTCACCTCCGAACCAGGTACCCGCATATGGCAATGAGGCGGGATTTCTGCTTTTACCCCATTGTGACAGAAGTAGGAATGCAGCCTTCTCCCGCTATCCAAGGAGATGACCCCGCAATCGCTCGCCTGGTGCAATATATCACTGCCCAGGGGATGATGATTGCCAAGATGCTTGCCGAGTTTAGAGCCATGGACAATGATGTGGTACGAGTCATCAAGGAAGCTTACCGTGAGGCTCGTAAATTCGCATCTCAAGCCATCCACCCCATGCCATCCGAACTAGTGCTACCCTCTCAGCCTGTGTTGTGCCCTAGACACCAACATCATCACCCTCGACAAGGCTCTTTTACGGATCCACCAGCAGCATTTGCTTGGATCAATTTTAGCCACACCTCCAGCAGACGAACCCCAACCCATAGTAGTGTCGGACGATGAAGATGGAGATTGGCTCAGTCTTCGTCCTCCCGGAGAGCGCCAGCAAGGCCAGCCCTCTGCATGACCTCAGTCACGCAGTGAGATGATTCTGTGAGTAGGTCAGTCAGTCGGTTCATCCCCGATATTAGGATAGAACTATGTACCCTAGAGTGAGTAGTTTCGTTTAGCGCATAGAGCGTTCGTGCTTTGTTGTATGCTTGTACTGTTTGTAGCCCGTAATGTGTTTGTGTATGCTTGCTTGCTTTTGAATTTTTGTTCTTGTTTTTGTTTGTCTCTCCGTCAAACAGAGATGTTTGACAGGGTTGGCAATGTGTGCTAACAAGGTTTTAATCAGTAGATCACATACACTAAAAAAACATTGGCTCGTCCCGAGTCTATAATAAAATGCGCGCTGGTGTAGGTATATGTATGCCAGGAGTACATATACCCACTAGTATTAAAACACCTTAGTATTATTTGTTTGATGTGTTTTTGAATGCATGTTTATTGCACCTGTATGTTGTTAGTTTAGACTGCATTGCATACTACACACATACCCGGTTCACCGACGAGTACATTTAGGGCAGTACTCGGGGAAAACGCAAAGTCACGTCCCTATCTCTATCTGTGCATACCCTGTGTGCTAGATTTTCCAAACCCAGCACCTCGAAGAGGCATTTTCATCTCGCCATTTCTCGTCCCTAATTCTTTTTCATTAACCCAATTGCATTTCCGGAGAAACGTTGCCAGCTTTATTTCACTCGATCTAGTACAACCCCCCGATACAGATTTCAACTCCGCTTCTACCCCGACACCTACATTTCGTGGAGCAATCCATGAAATTTATCCGTACCCCGGCATGATTCCTGAGCTGGCGCAGCCACCTCACCTCTGCCTTGCGTGGTGTAGGCATATCGCCACCACCGCTCCCCCGCAGCACGCGATTACTCCGCCGGTGCAACACGTCGGAGAATCAAGCGTGGCGGAGGACCACCCCGTGCACCATCTTCTTCCACACCTCAAGCCACCGAAGCTGGCCGTGCGTTGCCTCGAGCTCGCTCGTACCTGATGATCGTCAGCAGTATGATCGACGAGCCAATGAGCGTGCCCAGCAGCGCAGCGAGCAACCACCACAGCGCCACCAGGAACACAGCCTCGCCGAAGGAGCTCGGCTCGATCTCGTCCAAACTGAATAGGTAGTAGAGCAGCATTGTGTTTGTGCGTTGGAGGAGAGCCGCGTTGCCGTTTTTATAGCCCAACTCCGGTGTACGATGAGCGAGGTCCAGGAAAACCGCTCGTCGCTCGATCACCGGCATCCAGGACGCGAATCCACAAGCAGTGCCGACAAGGTGCTAGCCCGCGACATAAGTGCTCGCTGCACCGGCGCCGTGCACGCCGCGCACTATGGCACTAGGGTCCTCATCGCCCTAGGGGCTAGATGCGCGCTGCGCCAAGCCGCACGCAGAGCAGCAGCATCGGAGAAGCAGCCAGCCGGAGGTAGAAGAAGGAGGCTGCCAGTGGGCCCTGGTGAGGGAGTCCTGGATTAGGGGGTCCTCGGACAGCCATACTATATCCTTTGGCCGGGCTGTTGGACTATGAAGATACAAGATTGAAGACTTCGACCCGTGTCCGGATGGGACTCTCCTTGGCGTGGAAGGCAAGCTTGGCAATACGGATATGTAGATCTCCTCCCTTGTAACCAACTCTGTGTAACCCTAGCCCCCTCCGGTGTCTATATAAACCGGAGGGTTTAGTCCGTAGGACAACAACAATCATAACATAGGCTAGCTTCTAGGGTTTAGCCTCTACGATCTCGTGGTAGATCAACTCTTGTAATACTCATATCATCAAGACCAATCAAGCAGGAAGTAGGGTATTACCTCCATCGACAGGGCCCGAACCTGGGTAAACATTGTGTCCCCCGCCTCCTGTTACCATCCGCCTTAGACGCACAGTTCGGGACCCCCTACCCGAGATCCGCCGGTTTTGACACGGACATTGGTGCTCTGATTGAGAGTTCCACTGTGCCGTCACCAAAAGGCTTGATGGCTCCTTTGATCATCGGTAACGATGCGATCCAGGGTGTGGTTTTCCTCCCCGGACAGATCTTCGCATTTGATGGCTTCGTACTGCGGGCCAATTCGCTTGGCCATCTGGAGCAGATCGAAAGCTACGCCCCTGGCCATCAGGTCAGATTTGGAAACTTGAACTACACTCCCGACATCCGCGGAGACTTGATCTTCGGCGGATTCGAGCCCATGTCAGGTGCACCACACGATCTTGACGAGCATGATTTAGCTATGCCGTCGGACAGTGTTCGGGAGATCACGCCCGCAACTACTCCGGCCCTTAATCCGGCACAAATTGCACCATCGGAGGACGGGTGGATAGACCCCGCCACAAAAGCCGCACTCTCAGTGGCGATAGAGCCGAATACTGATTTCACCTCCCACGAGAGCCGTGTTGCCTAATCATTGGATTCGTCCCTGGCCACGGACTTCGAGCCGCTTGTGTCCGTGCCCATCGAAACCAATTGGGCGCCGATCACGGAGTTTACCTCCGCGGATATCTTTGAGCACTCGCCTTTCGGCAATGTGCTAAATTCATTAAGGTCCCTCTCATTGTGAAGAGAATCCTGGCTGAACTATGTCCGTCTAGAATGAGATGCGGACGACGAAGAAATTCGCTCCCCTCCCACCACCCACTTAGTAGCCACTATCGACTATTTAACTGGTATGCTCGATTTCGACTCCGAAGACATCGACGGCATGGACGACGATGCAGGAGAGGAACAGGAACCATCGCCCACAGGGCGCTGGACAGCCACTTCATCACATGACATATACATGGTGGATACACCCAAAGAAAACAATGACGAGGAACGGAAGGATGCAGCGAAGGATAGCTCCCTCGAGAAGCAAACAAAGCGTCGGTGTAGGCGCCGCTCCAATTCCCGCCTCGGCAAAAAACAACAATAACAGCGCAAGAGAAAATAACACCCCAGTCGACTCCAGAGGAAACGACGACCACATTGTCCCAGCGGCAGAGCATGATGAACCAGCAAACGGCGAACATAGTATGGATCCGCTGTCCGAACACGGCGACGCCGAGGATAAAGCTCATCAACCTCCCTCCGAAGAGGAAAATAGTCCGGACGAAGATGCACACATCATCCCGGAAAGGCACTTGGAACAAGAGAACCTCCGCAGAAGGCTTATTGCCACCGCGAGGAGTCTGAAGAAGCAGAAGCAAAGGCTTAAGGCCGCGCAGAATACGCTCAACAGTAGATGGAACAAAGTGCTCGACAATGAAGAAAAGTATGGTGGTAGTTACCACACAAAGAGCTATCCAAAGCGCAAGCTGTTGCCCGAATTTGATGATGAGGCCTTAGAGCCCACACAGCCGAAAAATAAGACGGCCGACCGGTCGGATCAACCACCTTGTGGCTGCGATAGATCGGCTAACAAGGCCGCACATAGGTCAGCACACGATTCACGTGAGGACTTGCATCAGAAGACCGGCGCGACCAGATCCATCCATGGATCAAGGAAACGCGCTCCAGCGCACAACCAAAACCGAACACTACAACCGTCAGAATGCCATGACACATCCAAATACAGGGGTGCCGCACACCCCCTATGTTTTACCGACGAGGTGCTGGACCACGAATTTCCAGAAGGATTCAAACTAGTGAACATAGAGGCGTACGACGGAACCAGAGACCCTGGGGTCTGGATTGAGGACTTTATCCTCCATATCCATATGGCTCGCGGAGACGATCTCCACGCCATCAAGTACTTGCCCCTCAAGCTGAAAGGGCCAGCTCGGCACTGGTTGAAAAGCCTCCCTGAAAACTCAATTGGAAGTTGGGAGGAACTTGAGGATGCTTTTCGGGCTAATTTTCAAGGGACCTATGTCCGACCTCCCGATGCAGACGATATAAGTCATATAATTCAACAGCCCGGAGAGTCAGCCCGAAAGCTTTGGAACAGATTTCTCACTAAGCAGAACCAAATCGTCGACTGCCCGGACGCCGAAGCCTTAGCAGCTTTCAAACATAGCGTCCGAGACGAATGGCTCGCCAGACACCTCGGCCAAGAAAAACCGAGAACAATGGCAGCCCTGACAAGCCTCATGACCCGCTTTTGCGTGGGCGAAGATAGCTGGCTAGCCCGTAGTAGCACCAGCGACCCAGGCACATCCGAAGTCAGGGATGGCAATGGAAAACCACGACGCAGTAAAAGCAAGCGTCGAAATAAAGAAGATAGCCCAGATAGCACGGCAGTAAACGCCGGATTCAGGGGCTCTCGACCGGGTCAGCGGAAAAAGCCTTTCAAAGGCAGCAGAGATGGACCATCCAGCCTAAACAAGATTCTAGACAAACTATGTCAGATTCATGGCACCCTCGATAAACCTGCAAATCACACCCACAGAGAATGCTAGGTCTTCAAGCAGGCCGGTAAGCTAAACACCGAACACAACAGGAGGGAGACACCAAGTGAAGATGAGGACGAGCCTCGCCAGCAAAGCACTGGGGGACAGAAAAAATTCCCACCAGAGGTCAAAACAGTGAACATGATCCACGTGACGAAGAGGAGAAGCAAACATGCACTCCGAGACACACGCGCCGTAGAGCCCGTCACCCCTAAGTTCAACCCCTGGTTGGCCTGCCCGATCACTTTTGATCGCAGGGATCACCTGACAAGCATCTGTCATGAAGGATTGGCTGCCTTGATGTTAGACCCAATAATAAACGGATACCATCTCACACGAGTCCTTATGGACGGCGGCAGTAGTCTTAATCTGATATATCAGGACATAGTCCGCAAAATGGGGATAGACCCGACAAAAATCAGCCATAGTAATACTACCTTCAAGGGAGTAATACCAGGCCAGAGGCCCACTGCACGGGCTCCCTAATACTAGAGGTTGTATTCGGTTCTCCCGACAACTTCCGAAGCAAAAAGTTAACCTTCGACATTGCTCCATTCCGAAGTGGCTATCAAGCACTACTCGGAAGAGCAGCTTTTGCTTGTTTTAATGCAGTACCGCATTACGCTTCTCTCAAGCTTAAGATGCCTGGTCCACGTGGCATCATCACAATTAGTGGAAATATTGAACTTTCCTTACGCGCGGAAGAAGGTGCGACGGCTTTAATAGCCGAACACTAAACGACCCCTCCAACCAGAATAAATGATCGGTCGTCAAGACCACGGACACGGCTAGACGAGTCCGGCGCATTACTAGCTATAACAGCTTAGATAAACCCGAGATTGGTTTGATGGTTATACCCCCATAGACGGCACCAGGGGCTTCCCGCGTGTAAACAGGGCTAGTTTGGCTCAACTTTACTTATCTTGAATTTTAATGGTTTATTGAGAATAACCAATTTTTCGCATGACAACTTTCACCTAAGTTCTTCTCTTTTACAGATGATAATCGTGCTACACCATTCCAGGGTACGGCACAACGGAGACACAGGCGCAAACGTGCAGCAGGGACCCGCTCAAAGGTTTCTTTTTAGATTAAGACCCTGTGTAAACCTTTTTTACTGTCTCTTGTTGTTCACATCCTCCGGATACTCAGTACAACCGAGAAGGATGCTGACGTTATTGGCATTTCGCCACGTCAGGACATTGCACGTACCTGGGACACTCGGGGTTCATTATCAAGGGCATTGCTCAGCCCGGCATATGTTATAAAGACCGAATACCTTAGGGAGTGTTCGGCGTCGCGAGTTTGGCCTATATGCATCAGCTCCGAATCATGTCTTTGGTCAAATGTTGGGTTTGCCCGGCTCCCGTGTTTTGCTACCTTACGTTCCGCTCTATCGGCTAAGGTGGCACCGGGAGAACTACTGCGATTGTGCCCTGGTTCATCCGGATGAGCACCTCAGTAGAGAAAGCCGAAAACTGACTGTCATGATAAAACACGAGACTGGTCAACCACTCGATGACTTAGCAGAATCTTTGGGATTCCACCGCATTAACGAAGGGCCGTTTCCCGGTCATGTATGTACGCGCCCCGTATTCGGACGAGCGCGGAGGTACCAGGGGCTATATAGTAGTCCCACGTCAAACTCCTATGGCTAAGTGAAAGTGTTAAAGCAATATAGTCCGATTGCCTCGTTCGCTGCGCTATCACCTCCTTAATGGACCAAGACGTTGGATCAAGTGTGAATACGCATTTTTTGCGAACACCCCCGCATTATATGCGTGGGGGCTGAAGCCGACGACTGCAAACTTTTAGGTTACATACATATATACATAAACGGCCGCATAGGAGGCATCATAATACTTTCAGGCAAAAGTATAAACGCAGTCTTTATAATTTAATAAACATTGTTCTTACAATGGGAATACATGTCACTAGAACATAATATTCTTCGAGCACTGAGCCTCTATTAAACGAGCGCCTTCAAGGACTTCTTCAAAGTAGTGCTCGGCCGGTACTCGGCCCACGGCCGAACTCTGGGTTGCAATAGCGGTGGCCTCCATCTCTGCCCAGTATGTCTTGACACGGGCAAGAGCCATCCGCGCACCCTCTATGCACGCCGACCTCTTCATAGCATCGATGCGCGGCACAGCACCAAGGAACTGTTGCACTAAACTAAAATAACTTTTCGGCCTTGGCCCTTCTGGCCACAGATGATCCACAACAGACCTCATGGCAAGCCCGGACAACCTATGGAGCTCGGCCCACTCGGCCATTTGCTCATTCAACAGCAGTAGATGCACTGGAACATTGAACTGCGACCAGAACAACTTTTCTACTTCACCATCTTTTTGATCTTTGAAAAACTCGGCCGCATCATCAGCACTTGCTGCCAAATCCACGTATGCGTCTGCAAAACTCCACAGTTGATCAAGAGGGGCATACTTAGGATCTCCAAACTTCGTCCGCAGCAAAAAAGGGCTTCCTAGCCGCGATATCGCCGGCTTGACGCAGCTCTTCCTTCGCCGCTCTGATTATAGAGCGGGCGTCCTTGGCCGCTACCATGGCCTTCTCCAGGTCCGTCATCCTCGTTCGATTTTCCTTTTCAAGAAGCTCATAACGGTCGGCGGCATCCTTCAACTCAACAGCCATCTTGGCTATTTTATCCTTGCTTTGGCAATGCGCAGCCTGTTCGTCTCTTAGCTCTTCGACCGCCTTTAGAGCGGACGCATCACTCTTCCTGGCTTGTTCCTTGGCTCGGGCAAGTTCCGCCCGAAGGGTCTCCACGGTGGCAGCCCCATCTGCCGTCACAACATATTAAAGAGACTAGCATCATGCTCCTCTTAATATGTGTTGATCACCGGAGAAAACACATACCCTGTGCCTCGTCAAGCCGCTTGTTTACAAGCACGATGTCGGCATCTGCCGCATCAAGTTGCCGCTTCAGCTCGACAAACTCACCAGTCCGGCTAGCCACCGGACCTCCAGCCACCTGCACAGGAAGGCGGCCTGATTATTACCTGGGACTATGATCCTCTGTTTGCTGCCGTTCTCGACAGCAACCAGAGTCTCAGGGGCTACTATCTGCATAGGTCACACCTAACGTGTGCGGTACCGTCAAAAGCATACACTATTTCACGTACCTCAAAGCCTTTCAGCAGACTCATAAAAGCTTCATGCAACTCGCTTTCGGCGGATGAAATCCTCTCAAACACCGTGCCCATTAGAGCACGATGCGTTTCTGAGAGATCCGCCTCCTCCAGAAGATTCATCAGTGCGTCCGATCGCACACCGGACGGTTCCGGACCCTTTCTGTGGCTCTCCTTAGGAGCCGAATACTCCGGACTTCGGGGGGCCGAAGGGTTACCCTTTGGCCTTGGCGGATCAGGAGAAATCCTCCGTGACGACACCTCAGGGTCGCCCGCCTCATGAGGCGGGGAGGCATGGGGAGGTGTTTCGCTCTCCATCATCTCCGGAAGAAGATCCCCCGAAGACGAACTCTGTCGAGAAGGGCTACGATCCAAACTACAAGATATATGCTTTGGTTATTGTCCTCGGAGGTAAAGTAGGATATTTTTACTATTAAGTACTTTTTGTTTACTTACAGCTCGGTGGAGGGTTGATCCCCTTGCGAGCACTGTGCGGCAGGGGTACCCTCCGGGGCAGGACCCTCTGGCGAAGATTTCTTCCCTCGTTTGGAAACCATTGTTTCCAAGTCTTCAGTGGTGGTCCTCTTCCTTCCTTGGCGAGAGGGAATTTCAGATTCTTCTCCCCGGTTATCCTCCTTCGTGGAGGCGCTAATTCCCCCGGTTTGGATGAATAATGAGGGAGGCCCGCTTTCAGCCTCTTTATTCCGCCCTTTATCTTCCCCTGAGGGCGCCTGATAAGACGCCAGCTCAAGCATTCTGGCCAGTACTGGATCTGCTGAGCCTTCGGGAAGGGGGGCCGAACACCTGATCATCTTCGCCTTTTTCACCCAGTCCTGGTCAAAGAGCGACTTTTCAAAATGATGTTGTCATAAATAAAGAGACAACGTGTTCGGCCGAAGGACTACTTACTTGGGTATCTGGACAATTGCAGCTCAGACCCGCATCCTCGGTGGTGTCCGGACACCTTATTTGTGGTCCGAAGAACAATTTGTACATCTCTTCGAGCATCATGCCGAGGAAGTGCTGAATAGCTCGCAGTCCTTCCGGGTTGAACTCCCACATACGGAGGGGTCGATGTTTGCAAGGCGGGACTCGACGAACTAGCATGACTTGCATTACCGTGACCAGGCTGATATCCCTCTCGAGGAGATCTCGGATGCGACTCTGCAATATCGGCACATCATTTACTGGCCCCCAGTCCAGCCCCTTGTTGATCCATGACGTCAGTTGTGGCGGGGGGCCCGAGCGAAAGGCAGGGGCGGCCACCCACTTAGTACCACGGGGGGCTGTGATGTAAAACCACTCCCGTTGCCATAAACTGGACACCCCCGGGAAGGAACCCTTTGGCCATGGAACATCGGCGCCTTTGCTTATCTCGGCACCTCCGCACTCTGCATGTCGCCCCTCAATCATCTTCGGATTCACATTGAAGGTCTTGAGCCATAAGCCGAAGTGTGGGGTAATGCGGAGGAAGGCTTCACACACGACGATGAACGATGAGATGTGAAGGATGGAATCCGGGGCCAGGTCATGGAAATCTAGCCCGTAATAGAACATGAGCCCCCTAACAAAGGGATCTAGAACAAGGCCTAGCCCTCGGAGGAAGTGAGAGATGAATACGACGCTCGCGCCGGGTTCGGGACTGGGAATGACCTGCCCTCGAGCAGGTAGCATGTGCGAGATTTCGGCGGTCAAATACCTAGCCTCTCTTAGCTTCTTGATGTCTTCCTCTGTGACAGTGGAGGGCATCCACCGACCTTGAAGGATGGATCCGGACATGGTTGAAGGTCCGAAGCGCCTGACCTAAGCCTTGGGTGTTGAAACTCGAGGCGGGGGAAGGATTCGATCGAGTATGAGAAGAAGAAGGACATGCCTTGGCCTCTTTATAAAGAGGGTGAATATCAAGCGTCCTCCTCGTGGCCGTTTGGGACTTGCCTAAAATCGAGGAGTCATACCAACGGGCACGATTGGGTTACCCACATCCGTATTGATGAGAATCACGTAATAAGGGGGACACGATCTCTGCTTCGACAAGACGTGCCAATAAAATCGCCTCGCAAAGCGTGTAGTGGCAGGCTGACTGAGAAAAACGGTTCGAATAATGATCAGGCCGTGGTGTGATGTCACGTCATGAAAAGTCGTCAGCAGATTAGATTTGTGGAAATATTATTATCTCTACGGTGGTATGTGGAACTTGTTTTGCAGAGCCGGAAACTATCCTTGTGTTCAAGATCTTCTATGGAGTATTCGGAGGAAGAACCCGCCTTGCAATGCCGAAGACAAATCTGCGTGCCGAACTCATCGTCATTGAAGCCTAGTTCAGGGGCTACTAAGGGAGTCCTGGATTAGGGGGTCCTCGGACAGCCAGACTATATCCTTTGGCCGGACTGTTGGACTATGAAGATACAAGATTGAAGACTTCGACCCGTGTCCGGATGGGACTCTCCTTGGCGTGGAAGGCAAGCTTGGCAATACGGATATGTAGATCTCCTCCCTTGTAACCGACTCTGTGTAACCCTAGCCCCCTCCGGTGTCTATATAAACCGGAGGGTTGAGTCCGTAGGACAACAACAATCATACCATAGGCTAGCTTCTAGGGTTTAGCCTCTACGATCTCGTGGTAGATCAACTCTTGTAATACTCATATCATCAAGATCAATCAAGCAGGAAGTAGGGTATTACCTCCATCGAGAGGGCCCGAACCTGGGTAAACATTGTGTCCCCCGCCTCCTGTTACCTTCCGCCTTAGACGCACAGTTCGGGACCCCCTACCCGTGATCCGCCGGTTTTGAAACCGACACCTGGACCCCCGTGTCAGCAGGTGAAACCACTATTCATTGGGGTGCATCCAGCATTTTTTGGGAGTCTGATATCGAGTGCCCCTAGCCGTGGATATAACCATGTTTTTCCCATATCTCTCCCTAGGTGTACCAATTATCGATACCCAACTCGTTTGAATCCGACCAAAGGGTTAAAATTAACCCCGAGGTTTTTCCCCGGAGTAGTTATCTTTGCAATTGTGATGTAACCCTAGGAATCTCGAGGACGAGATTCTTTTTAACGGGGGAAGGTTTGTAACAGCCCCAAAATTGGGTTATCAATTTTTGAGTTGTTATTCCTTCCTGGCACTCATTTTCAAAATTTTCTCCTGAGTTTGCTGGATGACTGTGAGAAATGTTTGCCCTTTCCAACCTTTCAAAACCTTGCTCATGTCTTTGTCAGTGGGCAAGACCTCTTTTGCATCCTCTCAAATCCTTTCAAACCATAGTTCTAATCTTTGGAATTTGAATGTGCCCTTTGTGAATACAAAGGAGCCATCATTTTCCTCGATCTGTTGATCATCCCATCTGTTCCTAGAGACCCTCCTAATCCTTGGATATGCAAAAATATTGCCAATTCCCATGCAATATTTTTGAATTATGATTTATTCCTTTTCTTGCCTTTCTGAGGAATAAAATCCAAAGGCATATCTAGTCCTCTCCTAAATTCATGAGAATTGGGGGAGTTGATATTTATGTCTAATCCAAGATCTAGCAAATATATTGGCCATAATGGATGGCGTTCTCGTAGGGAGACGGGAGCGGATCCATAGTGGTGTATTGATATGGAGAATATGTGGACTCGTGTGCGCCACCTCAAAAGAGTTACTTGCAGTCATAGTTTAGGATAGCCACTGAGTCAAAGCTGGCTTGCTGCAGTCAAACTCCACCACCCCCTTTGTTGATACCGATGCATATGTAGCTAGTTCTGATGTAAGTCTTGCTGGGTACATTTGTACTCACGTTTGCCTATTTTATGTTTTGCAGAGAGACCTCAGTCTCGCTAGTAGTTCCGTGTGGACTTCGGCGTTTAGCTTGATACCTCAGCTACGATCTTGTGCCCTCGGCAGGATCTTGTAGATAGTTAGGCTTCTCAGCCTTTTTCATTTGTAGTTGTCTGTACTCTGACATGTTTATGCTTCCGCTTGATGCTTGTATGCTCTGTATGTTGGGTCATGAGACCCATGTTTGTAATATCTGACACTTCAGAGTCCTATGAATAAATACTTTGAGTCGTAGAGTTTTGTTGTGATGCCATGTTGTATCTACACATATCGAGCATATTGTGCGTATGATTGAAATGCTTGGTATGTGTGGGATCCGACAACCTAGTTGTTTATCCTTGGTAGCCTCTCTTATGGGGAAATGTAGTCTTATGCTTCCATGAGCCATAGTAGTCCGCTACAGCCCGGTTCACCGGAGTCCTGCTAGCCGAGCACTACTGCTACGGAATACTTGACTGGCCGGCATGTGATTCACTTTGTTCCTGTGTCTGTCCCTTCGGGGAAATGTCACGCGGTGACATCCGAAGTCCGGCCTAGCCTGCTACAGCCTGGTTCACTGGAGTCCTGTTAGCCCAGTGCTACAGCCTGGATTCGCACGCTGCTGAGCGACATGCTCGATGTTGATTCATGTATGCCTGTCCCCATAAGTTAGTGCCACTTTGGGTTCACGACTAGTCATGTCCGCCCGGGTTCTCTGTCATATGGATGCTAGCGACACTATCATATACGTGAGCCAAAAGGCGCAAACGGTCCCGTGCCATGGTAAGGCGACACCCGTGGGAATACCGTGCGTGAGGCCGCAAAGAGATATGAGGTGTTACCGGCTAGATCGATGTGACTTGGAATCGGGGTCCTGACACGTTGCTTCTTCATTAACCTCTGCCCAGACCAGTTTCTGGTTTCCTCGTGCATCGTGTAAAGCCAATCGTGGTGGGGCCATTCTTGTAATGGCTTGTGAATGACTTTAACACACAGGGGAGTAAACACCAATTGACTCTTCCCACCACGCCCTTATCCTCAGCCACGTATGCGGCATGCATTGCACGGGGTTGATAAGGGAGGCGCATGGTGTGGGAGAGTATCAAGGCGGGGGCCCGGTCCTCTTGAATTGGTGGAGGAGGGCGGCGGTCACTCGTTGAGGGATCAACTCTCTTCCCCAACCCGCCTATAAAAGGAGGGGTGGGGGATGAGCGGAGTTATTCATCCCTTCATCCTTTCTCCTCCATCTTCCACTTTCAGCTAGTTATGCTGAAGAGAAGAGCCTGGGGCCAGGTCCTAGGTGGTAGCTTGAGGTCGGCGACACCAAGTGCTCGTACTGATGCTTGGGGAGTGAGCCTGGTCCATGCCCAGAGAAGACGGGGTGGACGAGCCGCCCGTGGTGCGGGAGATATCAAGCTTCCCCATTGCGGGGAAATGCTTGTCTCTTCTGCCTCGGTCGGTCATCCGTCAGGTAATGCAGCATGTTGCCTTGAGAAGCTCCCGCTTGTTGGCTCGGCGACCAGGTTCTTGGCGCCTTCGATGTTCGCCCAGGAGGCAGGGCTGGGGATCGTTGGTAATCCCAGCACTGCCCCTTCCGGTGGATTCGAGGCTGATGCTGAAGGGAGGTGCGCCTTCTTGCCCGCCAAGGTGGGGAACAGCGCGCCCCAAGCCCCCTGGCCGTCTTGGCCCTTGGTTGCTTCTCTGAGGAAGGCATCGGACTGGGGGCTTGGTGCTTCCCTGGAGTGGCGGTGATGGAGAGAAAACGAGGGAAGATGGAGAAGGCGGGTGGCAGGGCGTCAGGTCGGAGTATGATGGCATGGATGCCTTCGCCTCCTACTAGTGACCTGCCGCCTCATCTTTCCGCTCTTCCCCTCCCTCCCCGGCATCATCATCACCAATCTCTTTGGGTGATAGCCGGGGAGGGATGTTCCCTTGGTGCCTTCGCCTCCCCTCTAGAAGTCTTCTAGCTGAGCTTCGGTGGATGACTCCACCGGTGCTCAAGCCGGGGCTTCTTGCTGGTCGTGGAGGTGCTGACCAAGGCACTGCCACGCTGCCCTTTGTGCCCTCCTTTACTGCCTTGCCACTTCCGATCTTGTCAGGCCGCACACGGTAGGTCGTGGTGGGACCGGGATGGGCTCCTACTTGGGTGCTCTTTTAGTCCTATCCTCTTCCCACCGCAATACCTGGCGGAGGGAAAATGAAAAAGAGGAGATTACGGGGCACTTATCTTTTTTGAATCTTAAACCTGTAGGCACTTGCCAAATTTTGGATCAAATAATGTAATCTCTTGTATCCATGTTTGTGTCCTGTAAGGTTTGTACTTGTTTGATCAGCATATTAATGAAAAAGATAAACCTTGTTGGGGACTCGTGCATGTATATGTCCATGCAGAGGTGGAATGCCTCTATATTTTAAATAAACGAGTTTCCCCCGGCGGGCTATCCTGCCGGTACCCTCTATTTTACTTC
Source organism: Triticum aestivum (assembly GCF_018294505.1). Classification (NCBI taxonomy): domain Eukaryota; kingdom Viridiplantae; phylum Streptophyta; class Magnoliopsida; order Poales; family Poaceae; genus Triticum; species Triticum aestivum. Next base: position 294,482,685 of record NC_057814.1, on the reverse strand, counting down.
CGGGGACTAAGCCTACCGGGCACAAATTGCGATGAGGGACCAACCCCCCGCCAATCTTTTTTCATCAAAGGCCACTGCGACCATCCTGACCGAAGCAACGTTCGTGTCAAGGTATGGGAGCAACTATGTTTCAAAAAGCGGCGATGTTTTCTTATGCACAAGTATTTTGCTTAGAAAACATGTATGGACAAGAGATTGAACTTATCTATTTGGCTTGCCAGAGATCGCAGTGTTTGTTCATCTTTCCAGCTTCCTGTAGAGGCCAAGTTCACGGCAGGAACCTACAGTTTTATGCAGATGGAAATGATGCAAGATGCGATCTTATCTATATGCAGATGCAATGCTCATGAAATGCGTATGCATGCATGCAACTTGTCGGGGCCCCCAATGCTTCATTTATTTCTCTGTTGCTCAGGGTCTGCGCCTGGCTTTGTACAAGGGGTTACTGCTACCTCTTGAGCATGCGTTGGCTTTCCCTTGAAGAGGAAAGGGTGATGCCGCAAAGTAGTGTAAGTATTTCCCTCAGTTTTTGAGAACCAAGGTATCAATCCAGTAGGAGGCCACACGCAAGTCCCTCGTATCTACACAAACAAATAAGAACCTTGCAACCAACGCGATAAAGGGGTTGTCAATCCCTTCACGGCCACTTGCAAAAGTGAGATCTGATAGAGATGATAAGATAATATTTTTGGTATTTTTATGATAAAGACTAAAAGTAAAGATTGCAAAATAAAAATAGATTGGAATCTTATATGATGGAAAATAGACCCGGGGGCCATAGGTTTCACTAGTGGCTTCTCTCAAGATAGCATAAGTATTACAATGGGTGAACAAATTACTGTCAAGCAATTGATAGAATAGTGCATAGTTATGAGAATATCTAGGCATGATCATGTATATAGGCATCACGTCCGCAACAAGTAGACCGACTCCTCCCTGCATCTACTACTATTACTCCACACATCGACCGCTATCCAGCATGCATCTAGAGTATTAAGTTCATAAGAACAGAGTAACGCATTAAGCAAGATGACATGATGTAGAGGGATAAACTCAAGAAATATGATATAAAACCCATCTTTTTATCCTTGATGGCAACAATACAATACGTGTCCTTTCCCTTTCTATCACTGGGATCAAGCACCGCATGATTGAACCCAAAGCTAAACACTTCTCCCATTGGAAGAAAGATCAATCTAGTAGGCCAAACCAAACTGATAATTCGAAGAGACTTGCAAAGATAACCAATCATACATAAAAGAATTCAGAGGAGATTCAAATATTGTTCATATATAATCTTGATCATAAACCCACAATTCATCGGATCTCGACAAACACACCACAGAAAGAGTTACATCAAATAGATCTCCAAGAAGATCGAGGAGAACTTTGTATTGAGATTCAAAGAGAGAGAAGAAGCCATCTAGATAATAACTATGGACCTGAAGGTCTGTGGTAAACTACTCACACATCATCGGAGAGGCTATGGTGTTGATGTAGAAGCCCTCCGTGATCGATTCCCCCTCCGGCGGAGCGCCGGAAAAGCCCCAAGATGGGATCTCATGGGTACAGAAGGTTGCGGCAGTGGAAATAGGGTTTCGTGGTGCTCCTGGTTGGTTTCGGGGTACGTAGGTATATGTAGGAGGAAGAAGTAGGTCGGTGGAGCTACGAGGGGCCCACGAGGGTGGGGGCGCGCCCAGGGGGCAGGTGTGCCTCCCTGCCTCGTGGCCTCCCCGTTCATTTCTTGACATCCACTCCAAGTCCTCTGGATCACGTTTGTTCCAAAAATCATGCTCCCGAAGGTTTCATTCCGTTTGGAACCCGTTTGATATTCCTTTTCTGCGAAACACTAAAATAGGCAAAAAACAATAATTTGCACTGGGTCTTGGGTTAGTAAGTTAGTCCCAAAAATAATATAAAAGTGTATAATAAAGCCCATTAAACATCCAAAACAGAATATATAATAGGATGGAACAATCAAAAATTATAGATACGTTGGAGACGTATCAAGCATCCCCAAGCTGAATTCCTTTTCGTCCTCGAGTAGGTAAATGATAAAAACATAATTTTTTATGTGGAATGCTACCTAGCATCTTTCTCAATGTAATTTTCTTTATTTTGGCATGAATGTTCAGATCCCAAAGATTCAAGATAAAAGTTTAATATTGACATAAAAATAATAATACTTCAAGCATACTAACAAAGCAATTATGTCTTCTCAAAATAACATAGCCAAAGAAAGCTCATCCCCACAAAATCATATAGTTTTGCCATGCTTCATTTTCGTCACACAAAATGCTCTCATCTTGCACAACCCCGATGACAAGCCAAGCAATTGTTTCATACTTTAGTAATCTCAAATGTTTTTCAACTTTCACGCAATACATGAGCGTGAGCCACATAGCACTATGGGTGGAATAGAATATGATGATGGCGGTTGTGTGGAGAAGACAAAAAAGGAGAAAGTCTCACATTGACGCGGCTAATCAATGGGCTAGGGAGATGCCCATCAATTGATGTCAATGCAAGGAGTAGGGATTGCCATGCAACGGATGCACGAGAGCTATAAATGTATGAAAGCTCAACAAAAGAAACTAAGTGGGTGTGCATCCAACTTCCTTGCTCACGAAGACCTAGGGCATTTGAGGAAGCCCATTGTTGGAATATACAAGCCAAGTTCTATAATGAAAAATTCCCACTAGTATATGAAATTGACAAAACAAGAGACTCTCTATCATAAAGATCATGGTGCTATTTTGAAGCACAATGTGGAAAAGGATAGTAGCATTGTCCCTTTTTATTTCTCTCTTTTTTTGGGCCTTCTCTTTTTTCTATTTGGCATTTCTTATTTTTTTTATTTAGGACAATGCTCTATTAATGATGACCATCACACTTCTATTTATTTACAACTCGATGATTACCAATCAAACTAGAACAAAATATGACTCTATATGAATGCCTCCGGCGGTGTACAGGGATGGGCAATGAATCAAGAGTGACATGTATGAAATAATATGCAAGGTGTCTTTGCCACAAATACGATGTCAACTACATGATCATGCAAGGCAATATGACAATGATGAAGCGTGTCATAATAAACGGAACGGTGAAAGTTGCATGGCAATATATCTCGGAATGGCTATGGAAATGCCATAATAGGTAGGTATGGTGGCTGTTTTGAGGAAGATATAAGGAGGTTTATGTGTGATTGAGCGTATCGTATCACGGTGTTTGGATGCACTAGCGAAGTTTGCACCAACTCTCAAGGTGAGAAAGGGCAATGCACGATACCGAAGAGGCTAGCAATGATGGAAGGTTAAGAGTGCGTATAATCCATGGACTCAACATTAGTCATAAAGAACTGTCATAGCCCTAGCTTAGCCTTTGCTTGTCCTTGCATGATCATGATGTCATCATGTCTAAATTTCATTTAAATATGAAATGGGGATTCTCAAACCCTAGCACCAAATGAGTCTGGATTATCCTGACACCAGCCAGATCTGAATCTCACGCAGATATGATGGTTAGAACGTTCCTCAAGAACTATAATATTGGTCTCTGTGTAACCCGGTAAAGTGGATGTTGTGGCCAACACACCCAACTGGAAGACTTATTATTGTAGTATCTTGATTGAGAAAGTTGGCCACCTCCCCATAAGGATCTCGTAGAATTTATTCCAATAGTTGTTCCTTATGGATTTTTGTGTTCCCGAAGTCCGACCTCTTACTTGACGTTCTAGATATCAAACCATATCTATGAATGGATTACGCTAGCACATCAAGGAGAACATTAGAAGCGGAGTGCTAAATGTCTCTCAGTCGATCATCATGATTCTGTTTCCTTAGCCTCACTAAGGGGAAGTCTGAGAAGGTGTTATCTTCCTTTGTATCCGAATCATCCATCACTAGTCATCATGGTAGTATGTCGTGTTGCCAGGATCCTTGCCACGGATGTTGGTAGTGATGAATATGGAAATGCTCAAGTTCCTGAGAGCACGCACAAGCAAATCATCCCTTGCGTTGTCTTCAACAAGGTAGTTCACATCATCCATTCTAGCCCGAGTGTGTCGTTTTGCCAAACTCCGTCAAATGATCGTTCGTAAATTGTCTCAGGCTGGTGAGAAGAGTTCCAATGATATATGTATCAAAAGTAATTCCTTTTTGTCACTTGAGGGAATAATTCTACGAGTCACCTTCCCCAAGGTGCCCCATTATGGGATCATGGCAATTATCTCCTCGCTACTTCGAAACCATGCTCCATCCTAGTTAAGCGTGGAATAGTTGCCTACCAAATTGAACCTTTATCATCCGCTTCTTTCCATCACCCCTGATGTGTGTTTCGTGTCTCAGCTCAAGAGATGTTTTATATCTCACTCCATGAGTTGATCTTGAGTTGCTCGATCTTGAGAAGATCGAATCCTGTAGAGTTTATTTCTGTCGTCGTGTTGGATGAAGATCTCGAAAGCAAAGATGTCAAGATCAAGATGATGATCGAATCAACGTCCTTATGAAGTGCAAGTTGGATCATGAAGATCAAGTTAGCTTTGTATCCCCTATGTCTTCTTACCTCACGTCTTGAATCTCGGGATGAGATTCTTGTTTAGTGGGGGTGAGTTGTCACAGCCCTAGCTTAGCCTTTGCTTGTCCTTGCATGATCATCATGTCATCATGTCTAAATTTCATTTAAATATGAAATGGGGATTCTCAAACACTAGCACCAAATGAATTCGACTAGGGTTAAAATAAGATCTTTTTCTTTGAACTCAAAATGCCCTTTAAAAATGCTCAAGATTTCTGGGTTGAGGTGGAAGCACCTACCAAAAATGGTTTACATTTTTGCAGGACATATTTGGGCTTTGAATTAATTCAAACATATTTGAATTGGAGCTATTTAAATGCTATATATATATTTTAGGTGCTCCAAAAATGTTGGAAATTGTTATGGGTCACCGGAATAGTTCAGACAGCACCCCTAATTATTTCCAGGATTTTATAAAATGGTTTAGTATTTTACTAAATCAAAACAAAAAAGAATAAATAGAAAACAGAAACAATTTAAATTACAAAACAAAGAGAGAGATTTACCTGGGCCGGCCTACCTGTTCTGGCACTGTAGCGGACCAGCCCATCGAGGGCAGAGCCGTCTTCTTCCTCTTGCCAGTAGGCAGAGGGGAAGTGTGGCGTGCGCGTGTGCGTTCCCGGCCACCTCCTGCTTGCCTCCCTCGACCTGATCGGCGCCCGGAGACACCCGACGCCTCCCCTCACTTCTCCCTCGCTCTCTAGCTCTCCCCCCCCTCTGCTCTCTCCTCGCTCATGTCCGAGCGCAGCTGCCGACCGCCGTCCCGTGAACGTGTAGCACCGCGTCCACCGCCGCCCCCATGCCCCGTGGCTGCATCCACTAGCTCCGCCTCGACACCGTGAATCTCCAAGCCGAAGAATACGCCCTGGATGCCCTGCAGCGTCGCCGCCATCGCCATCTTCCTTACCGCCTGGGCCACCGAACGCCTTGACCTCTAGGCCATAGCCCCGCCTTGGCCGAACTCCGGCCGCCGCCCAACTTGCCGCCGCTGCTGCTACAGATCGCCCCGTGACCAGCAGGTGCCACCCCTGGATGCGGGCGAGCGAGGGCAACCCACTGCTGCCCTTGGCTTGACACACTGCCGCTCCGGTGACCTTCCACCGTGACTTGAGGTCGCCGCGCCTAATTCCGGTGACGCTGATGTGGCGCCATTAGTTTAGGTGTTAATCGTGTTTAGTTAGTGTCACGTGTCAATGACATGTGGGCCCCACCGCCTATTTTAACCATGGGGTAAACCCCTGTTAAGTTTTAACCTAAACACAGTGGACCCCACACGTCAGTTGACCCGCTGACGTCACTGTTGACCTGGCCCCACCTGTGTGTGAGACAAACTGGCACCGGGTCACTGACCAGCAGGCCCCGCTGGTCAGGTTTGACCTGGACCGACCAGTTGACTTGCTAGCGTGGTGCTGATGTCACTCCGGCGTCATAAATCTTTTTCTAGAATTAAAATAAATCAGAAATGATTTATAAATTTCAGAAAATACCCCAAACTTCGAAAATTCATAGAAAATCAACGGTAACTCAGAATGAAATAAATTATATATGAAAAATGATCATAAAAATCCGATCTATCCATCTGTACCACTTTCATGCATGTTTGAACAACTTAAAGTTGATGTATGAAACAATTCGAATTAATGGCATTTCAAATGCCTTATGTGGAGTTTGAATTTAAATCTAGTGTTCAAACCAACTCCATTTAAATCGTTGCTAGCTGCATTAGCTCAACTCACAGCATTTTGCCATGTCAAATTCATGCATCATATTGTGGCATTGCATTGATTATGTTCCCTCTTGTTTGCCGGTGGTTGTACCCCCTCAGTAGACGTATGTTCCGACGATGAGTTCGATGACACCGATGAAGAGCTATATCATCTTCAAAAGTGCCAGGCAAGCAAAACCCCTTGTTCATTCCAATACAATCCCACTCTCTCGCTCCTGCTCTCTTTTACTGCATTAGGACAACAACGCTTCAACTGTTACATGTTGCGGTAGTTGAACCCCTTTCCTCGGCATGACCTGTCATTGCCACAGTAAATAGATGAAACCCACTAGCATGAGTAGGAGTTGGTTGAGCCCTGATGTGCCTACTCATTCATGCTTGTTTGTCATGCCTCCTATTGCTTAGAGTTGTGTCAGGTCTGATTCATTGGGGATGAATTGGTAAGTTGTGAACATGTCCTACTGTTGAGAGCTAAGTGTGTGAACACGATTTGGTAAAGGTAGCGGTGAGAGGCCATGTAGGAGTACATGGTGGGTTGTCTCATTGAAACCATCCTCAGGAACTGAGTTCTGTGTTTGTGATCCATGAACAGTTACTACCACACATTGGGTTCCGGTAACTCGACCCCTCTCGACTTATTAATCAGGTTGATCTCTGTCCAGGAGTTGCAACTAGTTTCTGGTTTTTGTAGGTAGTGTTAGTAGTCTACCAAGTGGCGCCCGGTACAGGTGGGCTTGGGACAGACTAGGCACAGTGGCACGATGTACCAAGTGGCACCCAGATGGTGGGCTTGGGAACCCTGCTCACATCGTTTGGGGCCGTGAGCGACACCCCGGCCGGATCTCCTTGCGGATGGAACCCGAATAGGCGATAAACCTGGACTAGAGACTTGTGTATTTAGTAAGGTCGTGGCCGACTCCCTCGCCAGGCTTCCGCTTGAAGGTTGCCGAGATACACGACGTGTACATGGTGGTAAGTGGCGAGATCGTGTGTGAAGAAGTACACCCCTGCAGAGTTAACATCATCTATTCGAATAGCCGTGCATGCGGAAAAGGACTTCTGGGTTGCCTGTACAGTTCATAGACAAGTGAAAGTGGATACTCTAAAATGCGCAAGATAAGCGTGAGTGCTATGGATGGCCTTCTCGTAGGGAGACGAGAGTGGATCCATAGTGGTGTATTGATATGGTGAATATGTGGACTCGTGTGCGCCACTTCAAAAGAGTTACTTGCAGTCGTAGTTAGGATAGCCACTGAGTCAAAGCTGGCTTGCTGCAGTCAAACTCCACCACCCCCTTTGTTGATACCGATGCATATGTAGCTAGTTCTGATGTAAGTCTTGCTGGGTACATTTGTACTCACGTTTGCTTATTTTATGTTTTGCAGAGAGACTTCAGTCTCGCTAGTAGTTCCGCGTGGACTTCGACGTTTAGCTTGTTACCTCAGCTACGATCTTGTACCCTTGGGAGGGACTTGTAGATAGTCAGGCTTCTCAGCCTTCTTCATTTGTAGTTGTCTGTACTCAGACATGTTTATGCTTCCGCTTGTTGCTTGTATGCTCTGTATGTTGGGTCATGAGACCCATGTTTGTAATACTTGGCTCCTCGGAGCCTAATGAATAAATACTTGAGTCGTAGAGTTTTGTTGTGATGCCATGTTGTATTTACACATATCGAGCATATTGTGTGTATGATTGAAATGCTTGGTATGTGTGGGATCCGACAACCTAGTTGTTTATCCTTGGTAGCCTCTCTTATGGGGAAATGTAGTCTTGTGCTTCCATGAGCCATAGTAGTCCGCTACAGCCCGGTTCACCGGAGTCCTGCTAGCCCAGCACTACTGCTCCGGAACACTTGACTGGCCGGCATGTGATTCACTTCGTTCCTGTGTCTGTCCCTTCGGGGAAATGTCACGCGATGACATCCGGAGTCCTGCCTAGTTCGCTATAGCCCGGTTCACCGGAGTCCTGTTAGCCCAGTGCTACATCCCGGATTCGCACGCTGCTGACCGACATGCTCGATGTTGATTCATGTATGCCTGTCCCCGTAAGTTAGTGCCACTTTGGGTTCACGACTAGTCATGTCGGCCCGGGTTCTCTGTCATATGGATGCTAGCGACACTATCATATATGTGAGCCAAAAGGCGCAAACGGTCCCGGGCCATGGTAAGGCGACATCCGTGGGAATACCGTGCGTGAGGGCGCAAAGTGATATGAGGTGTTACCGGCTAGATCAATGTGACTTGGAATCGGGGTCCTTACAACTTTGGTATCAGAGCCTGACTGCCTGTAGGATTACCAAGCCAAACTGGTCGAAGTTGAGTCTACAAATGCTTTAGTTATATAAGGGAATTGATTGTGGAAGGGAACGTAAGGCTCTTTTTACTTCTTTACCTTATGCCCTTCTGATTGAAGTCAACCTCTTCTTTTCTACGAGGATTAAGAACTAGGCCTTCTTATCTATCTATCAGGATGACGTGTTACTAATCCATAGACTTATAGGATTGACGGATTCAAGTCTCAGTTCAGTTTCTATTACTTCCTTATGTTCATAGCTGGCCTCGGAACCTTGATATTGTGATGTTGAGTGGTCATGCCACTATTTTGCAGGATGTCTCAAATCCTTTGAGCATTTACAACCGTTATGCTGTCCGAGTCATCCCAGGTTTCTAAACCATTTGATGCATTTGCAAAATCCTTTCCCTATGGTTTGTTGTTCTTTTGGGCCAGATTAACCACACTAATTGCTGAGTTGAGGTACTCCACTACCTCGACATATCTGTTGGAGCTATTATTATGACCCTAGGTGTTTTAGAGAGTCACCTAGTAATCTAGCCATGTTTTGTGTTCCCAGTGTGATGAATCTGGCCGTCATTCCCGAAAGCATCCCGTGATGCTACCTAGTAGTAAGTATTCTACTCCTGGGTTTTGAGCCCAAAATTCACCCTACTTACCTCATGTTGATAGTGTTGCTAGTTCCTTTAGGATATTAGTAACCTTTGCGATAGTCCTCGAGGTTCGTGGTACATCCCTCTTCCAATTACCATGAACCATTCATGGCAGGAGTTCTTTTGAACCAAAAATATCACAACCAGAGTGCTCCTGATGAGTTCTCCATTCTATATTGTGAATCTGCCAGTTCTACCCTTTCTACATGGGTTATCCGGAAGAAATGTTGAGCTTCACTCGACATACTAATCTATGCATCCACAACTCAGAAAATCGTATGTTCCTCCGAGTTGTTCTCTTTAGTTGATTTCTGACCTCGTCTATCAATTGATAGTCAAGAGTATGCGTGCATTCGTTCGTCGATGCCCATTACTCTTGGGGTCCGTCAAGACATTCTATTCCAGAATGACTAGGAGAAACAAGCTCCAGTACCTCATCCATTTCTAGGATTGGGTCAAAGCAATTGTATTCCGCAGATCAAATGCCAATCCAGCTTTTGATTCTGTTCTACCCTGAAGTATTGCCGATGTCAGGAATGTCATGATAATTGCACCAACTCTTATAAATTCTTGATGCAGTGATACTGTTCGCCATCATCATTCGCTCCTTGGTTCTGTGTTGTTGCAACCGGAATACCGACAAGTGAACCGTGCTGTGTGAAACCAATACTCCTAGCAACTAGTTGCTTGGTAGTAAATGGACAATATTCTCATTCTTAGCGTGTTGGTTATTGAATCATCATTCTAAGATAGAATGTGCTACCTAGTCGTTATTTTTGGTGCACTCTTCGATCAATGAGTTAGGATTATTCAATCCCTTGCTTATTTGATCATATCGTCTTGCTCTGAAAAGCAAGATTGTTCTCGAGCTTAGTAACATATCGGTGGTTCGTGATGTTCCGAATATCTTCTCGAAGTATTACCAGGTTGTCACCTGACCGCTATGTTGAGTTCGTGATCATGTTGGTTTTCCTCCAAACCACCCATTCTCCAAGAATCTGTGTTGGATACCCCTGAGCTAGTTGGTTAAGCTAAACAACAACTTGGAGAGTTGGAAGCTGAAAGCTTGTCTGACTTAGTTCATCACTAAGGGATATCCTTATGTGTGTGTGTGTGTGTTGAAGAAAGATGATATCTCCATCGATTGGTCCTCATGATCAGTTGTTGGATCTATTGCCTTGTCAAAACTTTGACTTGAGTATGGGCTATTGTCAAGTCAAATTAGAACCAACAATGTTCGTAATGTTGTCTTACTCGTGGTTGATCCCTCGAGCATACACCATTACATCTTTTGGTCTGACCAATGCTATCACCGTGTTCACATGATGGTGGAAGTCTAGTGATATGGAAATTCCGATGAGTTGCTGTTGAGCCCATCAACAGCATTTTGTCTCCCCCATGATTCATGTTGAACATCAACCTAGTGTTGAAAACTTTGTAACCAATGCCTTCGTGTTCCGTTCATGAAGCTTATGCTTGGATGGAAGAAGTGACTTCTTCGAATTCATGTGCATTTGGTGCAAGCTGCCGCCGTGAGTTCGAGAAAGATTGTTTTTGTTTCCTCTGGAATCATCCCAAGTTAGTCACGCATATGTGCGAAGTACTCTATAGTTTGATAGGTTGGCCGCCTCCATTCTGTATGTGTTCCTAGCACACCAAGCCACTGATTGATTTGTTCAAGGAGAAGAAGTTTCTTCTTAAGAGCTAGACTTACGCAAGGACTTCGATATCCTCGATGATGGTTCCCCACCTGAACTCGGTAGTGTTTTATTATAAGACTACTGCGTGGTCATGCTTGTCTTGGATAGCGTGTTCACAGGTTTGTAGCAGAACCAGCTCATGTTTTGGAGCTTGCTATCGTAGTTCATTCCCCGAGAATCTCGCAACGTCATCTTGTCGAATTGTGTTGCAAACTTTCATTTTTCTTTCTAGACTTGATGCGTCTGGATTATACTGACACCAGCCAGATCTGAATCTCAGGCAGATATGATGGTTAGAACGTTCCTCAAGAACTATAATATTGGTCTCTGTGTAACCCGGTAAAGTGGATGTTGTGGCCAACACACCCAACTGGAAGACTTATTATTGTAGTATCTTGATTGAGAAAGTTGGCCACCTCCCCATAAGGATCTCGTAGAATTTATTCCAATAGTTGTTCCTTATGGATTTTTGTGTTCCCGAAGTCCGACCTTTTACTTGACGTTCTAGATATCAAACCATATCTATGAATGGATTACGCTAGCACATCAAGGAGAACATTAGAAGCGGAGTGCTAAATGTCTCTCGGTCGATCATCATGATTCTGTTTCCTTGGCCTCGCTAAGGGGAAGTCTGAGAAGGTGTTATCTTCCTTTGTATCCGCATCATCCATCACTAGTCATCATGGTAGTATGTCGTGTTGCCAGGATCCTTGCCACGGATGTTGGTAGAACCTTGATGAATATGGAAATGCTCAAGTTCTTGAGAGCACGCGCAAGCAAATCATCCCTTGCGTTGTCTTCAACAAGGTAGTTCACATCATCCATTCTAGCCCGAGTGTGTCGTTCTGCCGAACTCCGTCAAATGATCGTTCGTAAATTGCCTCAGGCTGGTGAGAAGAGTTCCAATGATATATGTATCAAAAGTAATTCCTTTTTGTCACTTGAGGGAATAATTCTACCAGTCACCTTCCCCAAGGTGCCCCGTTATGGGATCATGGCAATTATCTCCTCGCTACTTCGAAACCATGCTCCATCCTACTTATGCGTGGAATAGTTGCCTACCAAATTGAACCTTTATCATCCGCTTCTTTCCATCACCCCTGATGTGTGTTTCATGTCTCAGCTCAAGAGATGTTTTATATCTCACTCCATGAGTTGATCTTGAGTTGCTCGATCTTGAGAAGATCGAATCCTGTAGAGTTTATTTATGTCGTCGTGTTGGATGAAGATCTCGAAAGCAAAGATGTCAAGATCAAGATGATGATCGAATCAACGTCCTTATGAAGTGCAGGTTGGATCATGAAGATCAAGTTAGCTTTGTATCCCCTATGTCTTCTTACCTCACGTCTTGAATCTCGGGGCGAGATTCTTGTTTAGTGGGGGTGAGTTGTCACAGCCCTAGCCTAGCCTTTGCTTGTCCTTGCATGATCATCATGTCATCATGTCTAAATTTCATTTAAATATGATATGGGGATTCTCAAACCCTAGCACCAAATGAATTCGACTAGGGTTAAAATAAAATCTTTTTCTTTGAACTCAAAATGCCCTTTAAAAATGTTCAACATTTCTGGGTTGAGGTGGAAGCATCTACCAAAAATGGTTTACATTTTTGCAGGACATATTTGGGCTTTGAATTAATTCAAACATATTTGAATTGAACCTATTTAAATGCTATATATATTTTAGGTGCTCCAAAAATGTTGGAAATTGTTATAGGTCACTGGAATAGTTCAGACAGCACCCCTAATTATTTCCAGGATTTTATAAAATGGTTTAGTATTTTACTAAATCAAAACAAAACAGAATAAATAGAAAACAGAAACAATTTAAATTAAACCAGAGAGAGTTACCTGGGCCGGCCTACCTGTTCTGGCACTGTAGCGGCCCAGCCAACCGAGGGCAGATCCGTCTTCTTCCTCCTGCCAGTAGGCAGAGGGGAACCGTGGCGCGCGCGTGTGCGTTCCCGGCCACCTCCCGACCTGATCCGCGCCCGGAGACGCCCGACGCCTCCCCTCACTTCCCCCTCGCTCTCTGCCTCCCCCCTCTGCTCTCTCCTCGCTCGTGTCCGAGCGCAGCTGCCGACCGCCGTCCCGTGAACGTGTAGCACCGCGTCCACCGCCGCCCCATGCCCCGTGGTTGTGTCCACTAGCTCCGCCTCGACGCCGTGAATCTCCAAGCCGAAGAACGCGCCCCGGATGCCCTGCAGCGTCGCCGCCATCGCCATCTTCCTCACCTCCTCGGCCACCGAACGCCATTGCCGAATTCGCCGCCGACAGGACGTCCCCGAGCCCACTTACCCTCCCTACGAACTTGCGGTGACCCCCGAGTCGTTTCCCCCTTCTTCCCTGGTCGCGTTTGGCCTCTAGGCAATAGCCCCGCCTTGGCCGAACTCCGGCCGCCGCCCAACTTGCCGCCGCTGCTGCTACAGATCACCCCGTGACCAGCAGGTGCCACCCCTGGATGCGGGCGAGCAAGGGCAACCCACTGCTGCCCTTGGCTTGACCCACTGCCGCCCGTAGCGCCGCTCCGGCGACCTTCTGCCGCAACTTGAGGTCACCGGCGCCTAACTCCAGTGACGCTGATGTGGCGCCATTAGTTTAGGTGTTAATCGTGTTTAGTTAGTGTCACGTGTCGATGACATGTGGGCCCACCGCCTATTTTAACCATGGGGTAAACCCCTGTTAAGTTTTAACCTAAACACAGTGGACCCCACACGTCAGTTGACCCGGTGACGTCACCGTTGACTGGCCCCACCTGTCTGTGAGACAAACTGGCACCGGGTCACTGACCAGCGGGCCCCGCTGGTCAGGTTTGACCTGGACCGACCAGTTGACTTGCTGACGTGGTGCTGATGTCACTCCGACGTCATAAATCTTTTTCTGGAATTAAAATAAATCAGAAATGATTTATAAATTTTAGAAAATACCCCAAACTTCGAAAATTCATAGAAAATCAAAGGTAACTCAGAATGAAATAAATTATATATGAAAAATGATCAGAAAAATCCAATCTATCCATCTGTATCATTTTCATGCATGTTTGAACAACTTAAAGTTGCTGTATGAAACAATTTGAATTACTGGCATTTGAAATGCCTTATGTGGAGTTTGAATTTGAATCTAGTGTTCAAACCAACTCCATTTAAATCGTTGCTAGCTGCATTAGCTCAACTCATAGCATTTTGCCATGTCACATTCATGCATCATATTGTGGCAATGCATTGATTGTTTTCCCTCTTGTTTGCCGGTGGTTGTAGCCCCTCAGTAGACGTATGTTCCGACCAAGAGTTCGATGACACCGATGAAGAGCTATATCATCTTCAGAAGTGCCAGGCAAGCAAAACCCCCTCTTTCATTCTGATACAATCCCACTCTCTCCCTCCTACTCTGTTTTACTGCATTAGGACAACAACGCTTCAACTGTTACATGTTGCGGTAGTTGAACCCCTTTCCTCCGCATGACCTGTCATTGCCACAGTAAATAGATGAAACCCACTAGCATGAGTAGGAGTTGTTTGAGCCCTGATGTGCCTACTCATTCATGCTTGTTTGTCATGCCTGCTATTGCTTAGAGTTGTGTCAGGTCTGATTCATCGGGGATGAATTGGGAAGTTGTGAACATGTCCTACTGTTGATAGCTAAGTGTGTGAACACGATTTGGTAAAGGTAGCGGTGAGAGGCCATGTAGGAGTACATGGTGGGTTGTCTCATTGAAACCGTCCTCAGGAACTGAGTTCTATGTTTGTGATCCATGAACAGCTACTACCACACATTGGGTTCCGGTAACTCGACCCCTCTCGACTTATTAATCAACTTGATATCTGTCCAGGAGTTGCAACTAGTTTCTGGTGTTTGTAGGTAGTGTTAGTAGTCTACCAAGTGGCGCCCGATACAGGTGGGCTTGGGACAGACTAGGCACAGTGGCACGGTGTACCAAGTGGCACCCGGATGGTGGGCTTGGGAACCCTGCTCACATCGTTTGGGGCCGTGAGTGACACCCCGGACGGATCTCCTTGCGGATGGAACCCGAATAGGCGATAAACCTGGACAAGAGACTTGTGTTGTTAGTCAGGTCGTGGCCGACTCCCTCGCCAGGCTTCCGCTTGAAGTTTGCCGAGATACACGACGTGTACATGGTGGTAAGTGGCGAGAGCGTGTCTGCAGAAGTACACCCCTGTAGGGTTAACATCATCTATTCGAATAGCCGTGTCCGCGGAAAAGGATTTCTGGGTTGCCTGTACAGTTCATAGACAAGTGAAAGTGGATACTCTAAAATGCGCAAGATAAGCGTGAGTGCTATGGATGGCCTTCTCGTAGGGAGACGGGAGTGGATCCATAGTGGTGTATTGATATGGTGAATATGTGGACTCGTGTGCGCCACCTCAAAAGAGTTACTTGCTGTCATAGTTTAGGATAGCCACTGAGTCAAGGCTAGCTTGCTGCAGTCAAACTCCACCACCCCCTTTGTTGATACCGATGCATATGTAGCTAGTTCTGATGTAAGTCTTGCTGGGTACATTTGTACTCACGTTTGCTTATTTTATGTTTTGCAGAGAGACTTCAGTCTCGCTAGTAGTTCCGCATGGACTTCGACGTTTAGCTTGTTACCTCAGCTACGATCTTGTACCCTTGGGAGGATCTTGTAGATAGTCAGGCTTCTCAGCCTTCTTCATTTGTAGTTGTCTGTACTCAGACATGTTTATGCTTCCGCTTGTTGCTTGTATGCTCTGTATGTAGGGTCATGAGACCCATGTTTGTAATACTTGGCTCCTCAGAGCCTAATGAATAAATACTTTGAGTCGTAGACTTTTGTTGTGATGCCATGTTGTATTTACACATATCGAGCATATTGTGTGTATGATTGAAATGCTTGGTATGTGTGGGATCCGACAACATAGTAGTTTATCCTTGGTAGCCTCTCTTATGGGGAAATGTAGTCTTGTGCTTCCATGAGCCCTAGTAGTCCGCTACAGCCCGGTTCACCGGAGTCCTGCTAGCCCAGCACTACTGCTCCGGAGCACTTTACTGGCCGGCATGTGATTCACTTCGTTCCTGTGTCTGTCCCTTCGGGGAAATGTCACGCAGTGACATCCGGAGCCTTGCCTAGCCTGCTACAGCCCGGTTCACCGGAGTCCTGTTAGCCCAGTGCTACAGCCCGGATTCGCACGCTGCTGACCGACATGCTCGATGTTGATTCATGTATGCCTGTCCCCGTAAGTTAGTGCCACTTGGGGTTCACGACTAGTCATGTTGGCCCGGGTTCTCTGTCATATGGATGCTAGCGACACTATCATATACTTGAGCCAAAAGGCGCAAACGGTCCCGGGCCATGGTAAGGCGACACCCGTGGGAATACAGTGCGTGAGGACGCAAAGTGATATGAGGTGTTACCGGCTAGATCGATGTGACTTGGAATCGGGGTCCTGACATGAACTCACATACTTATTGCAAAAATCTACAAGTCATCAAAAACCAAGCACTACGCGCATGCTCCTAGGGGGATAGATTTGTAGGAAAAGACCATCGCTCGTCCCCGACCGCCACTCATAAGGAAGACAATCAAAGAACACCTCATGTTTCAAATTTGTTACACAGCGTTTACCATACGAGCATGCTACGGGACTTGCAAACTTCAACACAAGTATTTCTCAAATTCACAACTACTCTACTAGCACAACTTTAATATCACTATCTCCATATCCCAAAACAATCATCAAGTATCAAACTTCTCTTAGTATTCAATGCACTTATATGAAAGTTTTTATTATATCCCTTTGGGATGCCTATCATATTAGGACTAATTTTATAGCCAAAGAAAATTACCATGTTGTTCTAAAGGACTCTCAAAATAATATAAGTGAAGCATAAGAGATCAATAATTTCTATAAAATAAAACCACCACCGTGCTCTAAAAGATATAAGTGAAGCACTAGAGCAAAATTGTTTAGCTCAAAAGATATAAGTGAAGCACATAGAGTATTCTAATAAATTCCGATTAATGTGTGTCTCTCCCAAAAGGTGTGTGCAGCAAGGATGATTGTGGTGAACTAATAAGCAAAGACTCAAATCATGCAATACGCCCTCTTGAGCATGCGTTGGTTTTCCTTGAAGATGAAAGGGTGATGCAGCAAAGTAGTGTAAGTATTTCCCTCAGCTTTTGAGAACCAAGGTATCAATCCAGTAGGAGGCCACACGCAAGTCCCTCGTATCTACACAAACAAATAAGAACCTTGCAACCAACGCGATAAAGGGGTTGTCAATCCCTTCACGGCCACTTGCAAAAGTGAGATATGATAGAGATGATAAGATAATATTTTTGGTATTTTTATGATAAAGACTAAAAGTAAAGATTGCAAAATAAAAATAGATTGGAAACTTATATGATGGAAAATAGACCCGGGGGCCATAGGTTTCACTAGTGGCTTCTCTCAAGATAGCATAAGTATTACGATGGGTGAACAAATTACTGTCGAGCAATTAATAGAATAGTGCATAGTTATGAGAATATCTAGGCATGATCATGTATATTGGCATCACGTCCGCAACAAGTAGACCGACTCCTGCCTGCATCTACTACTATTACTCCACACATCGAACGCTATCCAGCATGCATCTAGAGTATTAAGTTCATTAGAACGGAGTAATGCATTAAGCAAGATGACATGATGTAGAGGGATAAACTCAAGCAATATGATATAAACCCCATCTTTTTATCCTCGATGGCAACAATACAATATGTGTCATCTCCCTTTCTGTCACTGGGATCGAGCACCGCATGATTGAACCCAAAGCTAAGCATTTCTCCCATTGCAAGAAAGATCAATCTAGTAGGCCAAACCAAACAGATAATTCAAAGAGACTTGCAAAGATAACCAATCATACATTATTCGAGCATTCCACGTTCTTCCCCATGTACACTCCGACTACTCTCCAAGCCCCAAGGATACATAAGATGAGACCTCGACTATACACCATTGGACACAAGGTGAACTCGCTTCTCTTCGAACCATCACCTTCCATAAGTGAGACATGGCTACTACCTCAAATATATGTGCTATGTATGACCAGGAACAAAGAGGAAGACCATGGACAAGACGACGAGGACACCAAGTGCGAAGGACGAGAAGAAGAGCTGTCACGGAAGCTACAGGCTCCGGACGACCGGCCCAGCCCGGACGTCCGACACCTCCCAGGCCCGGGACGACCGGCGCCTTGGCGACATAACCTAATCTACGGAAATCCGAGGAAGACCGGACGACCGGACATCTACGGACGTCCGGACCCCCGCGGGCCTCCGAACGACCGGCGTCTCATGGACGACCGGACCCGAGCTGTGTCCAGTTGCGGGTTGAGGCCCATGTACCCCTTCACTTCGCTCCCCCCCCCATTTGCAATAAGACTATAAATAGACCTCCCCCTCCTCCTAGTTACGGTTAGCATTGGTTTAGCTCATATGTGAGATAGAGTATTGCTCATCCATTATGGATCTACTCCACGAGAGAGACCGCGGCCTCTCTACAGAGAAGATCACCTTGGATTCAAGACCCCCTCTTCGGTGGCCCCCATCAAGACCTCCTTACCGAGAAGAACCGGTTACCGTTTGTATCGTCCGTTGTTGATTTTGGATCTTGTATCTTACCTTTGTGTTCATCGATCTAGCGCATGTGTGATCTATTCTTGTTGGTTGAGTGATTTCTCTCGTGTTCCCCTCATGTTTCCCTCGTGTTTCCCCTCGTGTTCATCACATTCTTCATAGGGATCCGCTCCTTTCGTGAAAGATCGGCCATCTAGGGTTCCACCCTACATCATCTTGGATCAGAGCAAGGTTGATCACGAATTTGGAGCCCCTACCCCTCTTTTTCTAGCTTGATTTTGTTGTGTTCTTCCCCAATTTCGAAAATCCCCACCAAAAATAGCCCCAATTTTTTTGTGATTTGTTGGTGAGGTGAAGTTTTGTTGATTTTGATCCATGGATTTGCTTGGTTTCGAGTGGATCTAGCATTCCCCCAAGTTTTTCCACTTTTCATCCACGAAATCTCCTCAATTTTAACCCCAATATCCCAAAATTCCGCCCAAAATCGCGTCCCCGAGCTCAAATCCCGCGTTGACCCCCGACCCCCGGACGTCCGCAACTTTCCGGATGACCGGAACCTGCCAACAGAATGAAAATCACGGATTTCTGAGCCCTCCCGGACGTCCGACGACCGGACATCCGTCCTTTTACGGACGTCCGTAACATGTAGATATTGACTTCGGCTGATTTTTGTTTTGTCCGTAACTAATTCATCCGAACTCCGATTTTGACGTTCTTTAGCTCGTTTTGAAGCTCTTGACATCCCCCTTCCCACAAAAATACCACCAATATCATTTGACTCCATCAAAGTTTCAAAATTTTGGCATCCTTGCCCAGGGCTTCCACCACATCATCCGCTACACCACCACCGACTTCCGCAACATAACCAATTTTGTTCCTCATAGTTGTTTGAGTTGTGATTCGAGTCTCCTAAGGTGTTTCAGCTACTTAGGGACGGTTGATTCTTCATCAACCACCACCGCCACTTCCGCATAGGCTTACCCATCATTCCACTTCCGCATTGCCAAGTGTAAAACTACCACCACATCCCGCTACCACCATTTTGACTTTGGTCCTTGAGATTTTGAGTTGTGGTTTTTCCGTTTCCTAAGGTGCTTCGGCTACTTAGGGACGAGTCTCCATCATCTTGGTATCTACATCAAGAACACCGCCACTCATCATCGCAAAGGACGGTAACCTCGACCACACCATTGTACATTCCCCTTGCAATTGCATTGATAACCCCTAGCCCATTTTGCGTTACTTGCCTATCGAGACTAGCCATTTGAGTATTGCCGGCAACATTACTTGTGCACATTAGTGATCATCGATACACCATCCATTGCATACATACCATATCATCTTGGTATCATATCATCCATTGTGTCACAAGATTGTTCCCGCATATTCAAATTTGCTATCTTGGTTTGTGCATTTCGAAAAGTGGCCATACAAAAAAATAAGCTTTTAAGCAAAAAGAGTGAGCAAAGAGCTTGTAAGCAAGTGCCATAGCATCATACCACATTGCATATAAGATTTTCATATCCGATCATCTTGGATCATATTGATAGAAACACCGGGAACCATACATACATAGCATACTTGGGATAGAAAGTTTATCCATTTTGCATATCATAGGTTGTGCACAAGTGTCGTATCCGCCTATTGAGCAATCGTGCTAGCGTCTCTCTTGAGTTGTGCAACACGAGTGTTTTCTGTGGACTCCACATTTTGTGCTCATTCCTTGGTTGCACGACCCCATTTTATCTATCCGTGTGTGTGTTTCCGTGTGCCATTCATTGCTATTGGTCTACTTGTTTCGCTTGCGAATTTGTGAATCTCTTTCAACATTATTGACTCTTGCTAACATTTTGCATCAAATTTTTGTGCCACTATACTCACCGAGCTCCACCATAAGGCTTACTTGTGTAGGTGTGAGAAACTGACAAGAATTGGTACCAATTGTGCTATTTCCTTGTTACACATTGAGTGATCATTGATCCATTTTCAACATCGTTCAAGGTACATTTGGTATAGTTTTTCTCTTTCTCCCACTCATATTTGCTTGAGTCTTGTGATGGATAGGCAAGGCATTTCATCTCCGGTCTACGACAACAACGACGGCGTGAACAACTACATCACCAAAGCGTCCATCTTCAGACTACAACGACAAATGCAAGGTGCACAATCTACCTTGCGAGAGCGCCTCGACAACCTCGCCATCGACATACACCACTCCAAAGCAAGGAAAAGGGACTACATCGACACCAAGTTGGGCGACCTAAAGGATCAACTACGAGACATGGTGGCCGACTACAAGTCTTCTTCCCCTTCATCATCCTCAAGGCGACAGCGAGCAAGTCGATCATCTTCGGAGCGCCCAAGCGATGCAAGCGCAAGTCGTCCACGTCCACATCTACATGGCGACCACCATCACGTTCGTGATCCACATCGTAATGAAGGGCAAGTCACCTCCAAGCATCATGTGCATGACGACGACGAACGACATCTACTACGAGCTAAAGTACGACAACGACACAATCATCATGAAGATGCTCCACAAGCGCAAATGCACAAGTCGCAACAACCTCTACTTGATGCCAAGGACAAGCTTCATGAGCAAAAGAGAAGACCGCGAGACGAGCACCACCAAGACGGAGCTACGGCTACCACCGCCACTTCGGCATCTTCGCCAAGTGCTATCAAGGCATCTTCGCCTTTGGACGTACGACATCTTCGCCTACTTCCCGTGAGTTTGCCTACATCGACATCTTCAACAACAAGGCAACCACCTACGAGCGAGCGCGACACTTCCATCTTCGGAAGTCCCTCAAAGAAGATGGCCGAGCATGGGAAATTCCCTTTGGTCATGGAGACGAGCTACGAGGTGCCACATCATATGGGCCTCCAACAACAAGACGGCGACAAGAAGGTCGAGCTAGGGCAATCCCCTTCGACAACGGCGACGAGCACGAACCTCTTCAAGAACATGAAGACGGCGCCCATATTGGACTCATACTCCGAGTCAAGCTACGCGAGCGCACATGAGACCTTATCTTTGGTCTTGGAGGAGAGTGATGATGTGCCATCTTCGGCCTTCATCCACGGCTACGATTGCAACATTATTGAGCATGGAGACATTTGCACCAACATCTCTCCGACACCTACATATGTGCCCCAATTGCCATGTGAGGAGAGCCACCCCACCATGAGTGACAAGAGTGACTCCACCATATGTGACATTGAGAGCATTTCCTATGAGAGGATGAGTGTGACCACCACTAGCCCCACACATGAGAGCATGCCACACATCCTATGTTAGGTTGAGAGCCATTTGAGTGACTCCACCAACCATATGAGTGAGAGCATATAACGGGAGTGAGTGAGCCACAACACTTAGTGAGTGAGGTAGTTGACACGGCATGTGAGGCCACTATGATTTCTAACGACTTACCCTCTACTCCTAGTGTGTTTTCTTCTTTGGTGCTAGGTCTCCTACATGACGACACGCCCACCCCCGACGAGTCCACACCTCCAATGGAGATGATGATGGCCATGATGGACGATGATGAACCCCCCACATGGTACCATCAAGTTGCAACGTCACCTACAACACATGAGCGACGCTCCAAAGGTAACATAGGTGACAATGTTTCTCTTGTCCCACTAGTGGACTATATCACCAATGATTGCTTGCATGATGTTGATACACCTATATCCATGCTTCATGCTAGTGCGACTTCTTCATGTCACGACTTACCAATTTATGATGAATATGATGATGAGCATGTTGAGTTGCCTAGTTGTGATGCCATGCTCCATAGGATATCATGTGAAGATTCTATAGGTCACGTCATGTTTGACAACCCATTGAACTTGTCATATGCTATGAGTGAGATCTCCCATATTGCATCATTTCAATCTCAACATAGTAACTATGCATGCCCCATTAAGATAAATCCAATTTGCACTTATGGCATAGATGACAAGATGATGGTCATTCGCTTTTGTTTTTCATGTGATGATATTGCCATGCTTCCTTTACATGATTTGCGCAATTCATCTACTATACCATGCCATGATCACATTGTTCCAAAAATGCATTGTTTTGGATGTTGTCAATATTCTCCATGTGATGTGTACTTTGATGCTCATGAGGAGACCCCCATAGTTTCCTCATATATATTAGGAGATTTTGATGCATTCCATACTTTGCATGATTCCCATACTTGCTTGCAGCATATGCATTCCACGCATAACAATGCTCTAGATATTTCCCATGATGCATTACACAATTTGAGTCTCCATTATGCTATACATAACAACAAACCTATCATGATGGATGACATGTTTCTATATCACGCATCTCATTTATTTGAGCATTGGATATTTTGTGCTAACCAACACAAGCACGTATGCATCATGATGGATGATGTGTACATATACCACGCACACACAATTTTTCCGGTGCCTTTTTTTGTGGAGGTACTCATGTATACTCGTCAACCTCTCAATCCCAAGAGTTGACGAAACGAGCTCTTGAGAGCAACGCCCATGATTTGGGATCACGTGGACTATCCTTACCACCATTCCCTCCGCGCAAGAACTACGCGCATCTCTTTTACTTGGCTCTCACAAGGCTATGGGCTATTTACCACTTGTCAACTTATTCCCATACCATCATGTTCACTTTGCATGCTATGCCTCTTTACATGATTTTGCCATGCAATTGTGACCTTGCTTGCATTTACCCATGATTCACCATTATACTAGTCTTATGTGTAATTGCATGCTTGGTGGAGATCCTTGCTGCTATTTCCATGTTTATCATGTGCCTCATACTATTGATGCTTGTTGTGTTGGGAGAGTCATGATGTCCCATTGCTATTTACACATGGCCTCTCGCTAATACATTGATGCTACTTTCCTCATATCTTGCTTTCATGCTAGTGCTATGCCATGTGAATTATACATGCCCACTATTTGCACACATGACATGCTTGCCATGATTCCTCCTAGTACGTTTCATCTTCACACTACTAGCTTGCTTGACTTGATCACTATGATTACTTGCTTGGTTGCATCACCCATGTTCCACTCTTACTCGCTTTCTTGGGTGGATGACATATATGTTCATGCCTCTCACTTGATTCGTGTTGATCATTGTCTCTTGTCTCCATTAGTTGCATCTCTCATATCACCTTGTATTGAGTGCCAACTTGCTATGCTTATTGATCGTGGAGACTTGGACATATTGCTTGTGATGCATGCTTGTTTGATTGAGCCTATTGTATTTGGTTGTTCGCGCATCTTATGCATCCATACTATGAAATGCTCCCTTGTCCTTGCTTATGATGAGCATGATGCATACACTTGTTGGGTATCTTACCACACGAATGATAGGATTTGCATTTCCGCTAACCTCATTTGTTTTTCCGAGTGTTTGTCATGTTCTTTCATTTTGAAGGATTCACAAGGTGGTACCATCACGAGACATCTTAGTTATGAGAAGGCATACAAGATGCGCAACTCCATCATCCTTGAGAAAGTCCTGAAGGTGACCTCCTTCTCTTTGAGCCATCCTCAAATACGCATATTGGATGGGTCATTCTTTCATTGTTGTTTCCTTCTTGTTGCATACATGATACATCTCGCGAACGGAGGAGCGACATTGGAGATTGGCTCTATGGACCTTCACATTGAGGAACGCTCGGACTTATTGGATGCACCTTCGGAACTCCACTTCTACCATGACATCGAGCATTGGTATACCAACACATCCATATTTGTTGATTGTGCTCACACATGTCATGCTCATTGGACATATCATACACATGACAAGTTTGCACCCTATGCATGGATTGACTCACATTATGCTTGTCGTGTTGCATCTATTCCCATGTCATCCATGATATATGAGCTTGTGCATTTCCTTAGCAAATTTGTTGTGATCTTTCTTGATGGCATATTCTTACATCATGATCATATTTCCCACCATCAATTGCATGATAACATAATCATATTGAGCATCCAGAGCCATATTCATGCCATTGATAAACCGTCCTACTACGACATCATTTTGCACCGTGGTTGCATTGATCCTATTCACAACACATTTGTGTGCACAATGAATGTTTTTGCTCCCATGAATGCTTTGCATCTCATTCCATATCATCTTGCTACGCTTCATGTGTTTTGTCACGAACAATCTTGCTTCACGGACTCATTCGTACATGATGGACACTTTGTGTGCGCTAACCATTGTATTTCCGAGTGTTGTTTGCGTTTGCTCCTTTTGCATGTATACCACTCCGGCGACACCTTGGAGTACTTGGAATGCGCCATGACTTCCACTTCGTCCAACCACAAGTCCGTTCACGACAACCGTTTCCATGGTGATGAGGATCATGATCCGAGGTCGGATCTTTTCCAAGGGGGAGGAGATGATGCGGAGCATCCCACGTTCATCCCCATGTACACTCCGACTACTCTCCAAGCCCCAAGGATACATAAGATGAGACCTCGACTATACACCATTGGACACAAGGTGAACTCGCTCCTCTTCAAACCATCACCTTCCATATGTGAGACATGGCTACTACCTCAAATATATGTGCTATGCATGACTAGGAACAAAGAGGAAGACCATGGACAAGACGGCGAGGACACCAAGTGCGAAGGACGAGAAGAAGGGCTGCCACGGAAGCTACAGGCTCCGGACGACCGGCCCAGCCCGGACGTCCGACACCTCCCAGGCCCCGGACGACCGGACACCTACGGACGACCGGCGCCTTGGCGACAGAACCTAATCTACGGAAATCTGAGGAAGACCGGACGACCGGACATCTACGGACGTCCGGACCCCCGCGGGCCTCCGGACGACCATGGTCTCACGGACGACCGGACCCTGGCTGTGTCCAGTTGCGGGCTGAGGCCCATGTACCACTTCACTTCGCCCCCCATTTGCACTAAGACTATAAATAGACCTCCCCCTCCTCCTAGTTAGGGTTAGCATTGGTTTAGCTCCTATTTGAGATAGAGCATTGCTCATCCATTACGGATCTACTCCACGAGAGATACCGCGGCCCCTCTACGGAGAAGATCACCTTGGATTCAAGACCCCCTCTTGGGTGGCCCCCATCAAGACCTCCTTACGGGGAAGAACCGGTTACCGTTTGTATCATCCGTTGTTTATTTTGGATCTTGTATCTTACCTTTATGTTCATCGATCTAGCGCATGTGTGATCTATTCTTGTTGGTTGAATGATTTCTCTCGTGTTCCCCTCGTGTTTCCCCTCGTGTTCATCATGTTCTTCGTAGGGATCCACTCCTTTCGTGAAAGATCGGCCATCTAGGGTTCCACCCTACATCAATACATAAAAGAATTCAGAGGAGATTAAAATATTGTTCATAGATAATCTTGATCATAAACCCACAATTCATCGGATCTCGACAAACACACCGCAAAAAGAGTTACATCAAATAGATCTCCAAGAAGATCGAGGAGAACTTTGTATTGGGATTCAAAGAGAGAGAAGAAGCCATCTAGCTAATAACTATGGACCCGAAAGTCTGTGGTAAACTACTCACACATCATCGGAGAGGCTATGGTGTTGATGTAGAAGCCATCCATGATGGATTCCCCCTCCGGCGGAGTGCCAGAAAAGGCCCCAAGATGGTATCTCATGGGTACATAAGGTTGCGGTGGTGGAAATAGGGTTTCGTGGTGCTCCTGGTCGGTTTTGGGGTACGTAGGTATATATAGGAGGAAGAAGTAGGTCGGTGGAGCTACGAGGGGCCCCCGAGGGTAGGGTGCGCGCCCAGGGGGCAAGCGCGCCTCCCTGCCTCATGGCCTCCTTGTTCGTTTCTTGACGTCCACTCCAAGTCCTCTGGATCACGTTCGTTCCAAAAATCACACTCCCGAAGGTTTCATTCCGTTTGGACTCCGTTTGATATTCCTTTTTTGCGAAACACTCAAATAGGCAAAAAAACTGCAATTTGCATTGGGCCTTGGGTTAGTTGGTTAGTCCCAAAAATAATATAAAAGTGTATAATAAAGCCCATTAAACAGCCAAAACATAATATATAATAGCATGGAACAATAAAAAAGTATAGATACGTTGGAGACGTATCAGTTACATGCAACTAAGGCAAGGCCTATACAAAAGGGTGGTTGCCGGGCAGGGCCCGACAGCCGTGCCTTACGGGTAGAACTTGCGGAGATGCTCAATATTCAATGAGCTTTGCAATTGAATACCATCTCCGGTCTCCAGACGGACTGCGCCAGGTCTAGTGACTCGAACTACCCGGTAAGGTCCTTCCCACTTCGGCGTCAGCTTGTTTGTACGCTTGGCGGACTGAATGCGCCTAAGGACAAGGTCGCCTTCCTCAAACCGCCGGGCATGAACCCTGCGGCTGTGATAGCGACACAGGGCCTGCTGGTAGCTTGCAGCATGCATAGCAGCCCGGAGACGGTTCTCCTCGAGAAGAACAGCATCGTCACGCCGGTGTTGATTCTTCGCTACTTCGTCGTCGGCAAGCACTCGAGGTGACCCGTTTATGACCCACAGGTATAGGGTATCTATCGTAGTCCTTTCGATAAGTAAGAGTGTCGAACCCAACGAGGAGCAGAAGGAAATGACAAGTGGTTTTCAGCAAGGTATTCTCTGTAAGCACTGAAATTATCGGTAACAGATAGTTTTGTGATAAGATAAATCGTAACGGGTAACAAGTAACAATAGTAAACAAAGTGCAGCAAGGTGGCCCAATCCTTTTTGTAACAATGGACAAGCCTAGACGAACTCTTATACAATGCAAAGCGCTCCCGAGGACACATGGGAATTGTTGTCAAGTTAGTTTTCATCATACTCATATGATTCGCGTTCGTTACTTTGATAATTTGATATGTGGGTGGACCGGTGCTTGGGTGCTGCCCTTCCTTGGACAAGCCTCCCACTTATGATTAACCCCTCTCGCAAGCATCCGCAACTACGAGAGATGAACTAGGGTTTGAGAGGAGATGGTGCTGGTGAAGATGTTGATGAAGATTGACCCCCTCTCGATGAGAGGATCATTGGTGATGACGATGGCAATGATTTCCCCCTCCCGGAGGGATGTTTCCCCGACAGAATAGCTCCGCCAGAGCCCTAGATTGGTTCTACCCAGGTTCCGCCTCGAGACGCCGGCGCTTCGTCCCGAAATCTTCCTTCTGATTTTTTCAGGTCAAAACACACCATATAGCAGAAGATGGGCATCGGAGGCCTGCTAGGGGGCCCACAAGGACGGGGGGACGCCCAGGGGGTAGGGCGCGCCCTCCAATCTTGTGGCTGGCTGGTGGCCCCCCTTGGTTCTTTCTTCGCCCAATATTTTTTATATATTCCAAAAACATGCTCCGTGAAGTTTCAGAACTTTGGAGTTGTGCAGAATAGGTCTCTAATATTTGCTCCTTTTCCAGTCCAGAATCCCAGCTGCCGGCATTCTCCCTCTTCATGTAAACCTTATAAAATAAGAGAGAAAAGGCATAATTATTGTGATATAATGTGTAATAACAACCCATAATGCAATAAATATCAATATAAAAGCATGATGCAAAATGGACGTATCAACTCCCCCAAGCTTAGACCTAGCTTATCCTCAAGCAAAAGCCGATATCGATAAATATGTCCACATGTTTAGATATAGAGGTGTCGATAAAAATAAAATACGGACATGAGGGCATCATGATCATCTTTAGAACAACAACATATAATGCCATATAATTTCTTATGCTAAAGTAACAATTCGTGCACAAGATAAAGTATGAATTAGAAACTTTATTGAAAACTAACAAACTATGATCTTAGTCATTGAAGCAGTTGCAATTTATCATAACATCGGAAAGAGTCAATATAAGAGCTTTTCAGCAAGTCCACATACTCAACTATCATTTAATCTTTCACAATTACTAACACTCACGCGATGCTTATGGGTACAAAGTTTCAATCGAACACAGAGAAAGATAGGGGCTTATAGTTTCGCCTCCCAACCTTTTACCTCAAGGGTAATGTCAGCAATATATATCTGGATCTCTCCAACATATAGTGCTTGCCAAAGGAAAAAATGTTAAAAGGAAAGGTGATGATCACCATGACTCTGTATAAGGGTGGGAGATAAAAGTAAAAGATAGGCCCTTCGCGGAGGGAAGCAGAGGTTGTCATGCGCTTTTATGGTTGGATGCACAAAATATTAATGCAAAAGAACGTCACTTTATATTGCCGCTTGTGATAAAGGCCTTTATTATGCAGTCCGTCGCTTTAATTTCTTCCATATCACAAGTTCGTATAAAGCTTATTTTCTTCACACTAATAGATCATGCATATTTAGAGAGCAATTTTTATTGCTTGCACCGATGACAACTTACTTGAAGGGTCTTACTCAATCCATAGGAAGGTATGGTGGACTCTTGTCGCAAAACTGGGTTAAGGAATGTTTGGAAGCACTAGTAGTATCTCTACTTGGTGCAAAGAGTTTGGCTAGCATGAGAGGGAAAGGCAAGCTCAACATGTTGGATGATCCATGACAATATAACTTCTATTCGGATATAAGAAAACATAACTCATTATGTTGTCTTCCTTGTCCAACAACAACTTTTCAGCATGTCATATTTTAATGAGTGCTCACCATTAGAAAAGATGTCCAAGATAGTATATTTATATGTGAAGCCTCTCTTTCTTTACTACTTCCTATTAATTGCAACAATGAAAAAAACTATGTTTGTCAACACTCAAAAACTTTTATTCATCATACTCTTAATATGTGAAGTCATTACTCTCCATAAGATCAATATATGATCTTTTTATTTCTTTTTAATAATTTTATTCCCTCAAGATCATAGCACGAAAGCAAAGCTCTCAACTCAAAACTACTCTTTATTATATATAACTCAAGGACTCGATTACATAGATAGAGATCAAAACAAAACTCAAAGGTAGATCATACTAAAACTTTATTCTACTAGATCTAGATATAACCAAAATGATCGAACTAAGAAAAATGATAAAGATAAATATGTGATGATGATATGATACCGGGGCACCTCCCCCAAGCTTGGTAGTTGCCAATGGGAGTGCCCATACCCATGTATTTATGTCTCTTTCTTTAGGGGTGGTGATGATGGAGTTGTTGATGAAGTAGTGCCCAACATCGAGCATAGGAGATGCTCCAATTTTCTAATACTGCCCTTGAGTGCGGTGATATGCTCTTGCAACAGAATATTTTCACGAGTGAGATACTTGTTTTGCACATGAACTATTTCAATGATCTCGAAAGCTTCAATTTCAGTAGGAGTAAGATGATTGTAGTAAGGTTGAAGGGTGTCTTGTTCTTCTGCTGCAGGAAATTGATCTTCCACGGCTTTCTTGATCTTATCACCCTTGTTGATTTTCCCGAGTTCTTCTCTTCATCTCTATCTTCATTAGCCACGCATCGTTGCCCACATTGTTGGAGGAGGGGGATGACATGATGGCGTGCCCAGGGGGTAGGGCGCGCCCTCCACCCTTGTGGCTGGCTGGTGGCCCCCCTCTGCTTCTTTCTTTGCCCAATATTTTTTTAATTCCAAAACATACTTCGTGAAGTTTCAGGACTTTTGGAGTTGTGCAGAATAGGTCTCTAATATTTGCTCCTTTTCTAGTCCAGAATCTCAGTTGCCGGCATTCTCCCTCTTCATGTAAACCTTATAAAATAAGAGAGAAAAGGCATAAGTATTGTGATATAATGTGTAATAACAGCCCATAATGCAATAAATATCAATATAAAAGCATGATGCAAAATGGACGTATCACCCATAAATGACTTCCGTGGGGATAACTGTTTCTGCCCCATAGACTAGGGAGAAGAGAGTCTACCCAGTAGCCCAGTTTGGTGTCGTTCTGAGGGACCAGAGGACTAGCGGCAACTTACCGATCCATCACCTGCCACACATCTGCAGCGTATGAAATGTTCTTGTCTTGAGTCCTCGCAACACTTCAACGTTCGCCCTCTCAACTTGTCCATTCCTTCTGGGATGAGCAATAGAGGCAAATGAGATCTTGCTTCCGAGGGCATGAACATATTGCATGAAGGCGCGGCTCGTGAACTGGGTGCCGTTGTCAGTGATGATCCGGGCAGGGACCCCGAAGCGGCACACCAATCCTTTAAAGAACTTGATAGCTGACTGAGCAGTCACCTTTCTCATGGCATCTACTTATGGCCACTTTGTAAACTTGTCGATGGCAATGAACAATAATTCAAAGCCCCCGGCAGCTCGGGGGAAAGGGCCGAGGATATCGAGCCCCCAGACCGAAAACGGCCATGACAAAGGGATTGTCTGAAGAGCTTGTGCAGGCAGATGGATGTTCTTGGAATGGAACTAGCAGGCTTCACACTTGGTGACTAGCTAAACTGCATCTTGGATGCCTATGGGCCAATATAATCCTTGCCGGAATGCTTTCCCAACTAATGCACTTAATCCAGTGTGGGAGCCGCACATGCCTTTGTGTATTTCCGCCAGCAGTTCCTTTCCTCCTTCCTGGCGGATGCACTTCAATTTCACACCATTGGGCCTTCTTCTGTACAGAGTGTCATCGACAAAATGCTACATACTGGCCCTCTGGGCTACTCTGTCAGCTTCCTCTTGCCCATCAGGAAGTTCTCCAGTTTGGAGGAAATGGACTATGTGCCTTGCCCAAGTTGGAGCCTTGGGCTCGGCAAAAAGGACTAGCGGCACGTCCTCATCTACGGGAGCATGTACCTCGACCGCGGGGACCAGTGGCCCGGCAGGATACCGCAGCCCGGCAATCAATGGGGAGTTGTTTCCGGCAGGGGCCCTACCAGGAGCCCCGGGAGGCTCTACCGGGAGAGGCTTACCGGAGTCCAACTTCCTCCTCTTTCTGGCCATTGTTGCCGGGGATACGGAGGGCTGAGTAAGATGGAGAACAAAAGTTCCTGGTTCCACAGGAAGTTTTTGCGCATCACACTTTGACAGATGATCAGCTATGCTGTTTTCCGCATGGGGTACATGCTCTCTTTGCAATCCATCAAAGTGCTCCTCCAATCTTCTCACTTCCTCAACGTATGCCTCCATCAATGGACTTTGGTAATCCTTGTTGACTTGTCTCACCATAAGATGTGAATCTCCTCGAATGATCAACTTCTTGATTCCCAATTCTGTGGCAATCCTGAGCCGGCAAGGAGCCCTTCATACTTTGTTGTATTGTTGGTTGCCTCGTCCTGGGGAAAATGCATCTGGACGACGTACTTCAAGTGCTCCCCTGTGGGAGCAACGAGAAGCACGCAGCCCCTGCACCTTGTAGGGAGAAGGCACTAGCGAAATTCATGATCCATTCTTGGGGTGCTTCCTTGCCGGGGATAATTGTTTCTAGCACATCTTCATTAGGGGTTGGTGTCCATTCTGCAATAAACTCCGCCAATTGCCCTGCTCTGAATTATTGATGTGCTCTCAAATTTCAGGCCAAAGCTGGATAACTCCAAAGCCCACTCCACTATTCTGTCGGTAGCCTCAGGATTTCGGAGTATCCTTTGCAACGGAAAGCAGGTGACAACCGTGATCTCATGGGCTTGGAAGTAGTGGCGCAGTTTCCTTGAGGCCATGATGAGGCAAAAAATCAACTTTTGTATGCCAGAGTACCTCAATCTAGCCGCCTGTAACAGGGAACTAACAAACTACACTGGGCGCTGCACCACTTTCTTCCTTGCCGCTGTCGGATTGTGGGTTTTGGCAAACCCTTGAGGTCCAAAACTGGGGTGCGCACGAAGATCTCTCTCTCCCTGGCTCGCTCGCACAACGATCTCAAGGCCTAGCTCACCGAACCCAAAGAACAAGAGACACGGGTGTTTATACTGGTTCGGACCACCGTTGTGGTGTAATACTCTACTCTAGTGTGGTGTGGTGGATTGCCTTGTAGGCTGGGGATGAACAAGTACAAGGGATGAACAGCCTCCAGAGGAGAGGTGTTCTTGAGCTCGGTGAGCTTGTGTGTGTGAGGTAGATCTGGATGATCCGTCCCCAGATGAGTTGCCTCCTACGGTGGTGGCTAGTCCTATTTATAGTGGCCTTGGTACTCTTCCCAAATGTTAGGCGGGAAGGGATCCCACAACGACAAACTTGGAAGGGAGACAACTAGTACAAGTTATCCTGACAAAAGGTGGTGACCTCCGTCCTGCCGGTCTTGGTCTTGTTGCACCAATATGGAAACCTTTGCCTGATGTCTCGGGACTCCTTGCCTGCGCCTACCCCTTTAGCACCAAAGAGGCAACTGGTACTCTGTGCCCGCTGGCGCCCACCTGGCCTTGATCGTCATGGCTCACGTCACGTGCACCTCACGAGGTTCCCTTTGCATTGGTATCTCCGCTCCTCGGGAGCCAGCCTAGTGAGGCTGCCCCTGAGGAGGTCTTGGCATCGTCCGCCTCGCGAGGCTCGGCCCCTTGCGAGGGTCTTGAGTGGTTGTTGATGAAGATGGGCCGTACCAGCCCGCTGACCGAGCCACGCCCTGGGCCGCAGGCAGGCAAGTCTGGGTACGCCCATTCCTAGGATGCTGACAGTAGCCCCCGGGCCCACGGCGCGCTCGCAGTTGGCTTCAAGGCGAAGCCAAGGGGCAAGTGCGGACCACCGCGGGCCCCAATAGCTTGCAGCCTTGATTGACGCGTGGCAACTGACGGGACGTGGGCGTCTTCGCTTCCCCACGCTGCCTCGGCAACTGCCCGACTTGACGAGTCCCTGCCGCATGCAGAAGAAAAGCCATCATTACTTCGATCATGGAGGCCGGCGGTTTGCCTCCTTCTGGCTATAAATTAGGAGGGGGCGGAGCCCCCGTCACTCATCTCTTGCTCTGTTCCGCCCGTTTCTTCTTCTTCCTCCTTGCTGCAACACTCATGGCGCCGATACGGAGATTCTCCGCTGCTGAGAAGGGGAAGACCCCCCACGAAGAGCCAGGGCCGCTGCCGCCAAAGAAGAGGCTGGCTTGCTCTCACGACGTCATCGTGAGGCCGGAGGTGACGAGGCCCTGGTACGAACGGCCTCCCCCTGGCTATCCGCTGCCCTCGTACGCCCAGGCAGATGGCTCCGGAGGAGGAGGAGGCAGCGACCGGCGCCGACCGTGCCGTGGCCGCGGTGGCCGTGCCGTGGCGGTGCGCGCCGCTGCCCCGCGAACTCATGCCAAGGGCTCGTCGCGAGAACTTGTGGTGTGGGCAGCGATGCCTCCGCGCTCCTGGATCCAATTCCCGTAGTTCTTCACCAAAGAGATGCCACTGAGGGGGCCACTCGTGCTATGGCTGCAACACGCCCAGTGCGACGCCCCGGCGACGGGAGCGGAGGTTGAGGTCGTCTCCCCAGGTAAGATCTGCATGACCCGCGGATGGGGCGAGGTTGCCCGCGCTTGCCGCGCGGAGGGCGCCCTCGCCATCCACTTCAAGTATGATGGTGCCTCCATGATGTTCTTCAAAGTCTTCGACGAGGAAGGACGCCGCCTGGAGTGTTGTCCTGGAGGGGGCTATCGGGGCGGCGCAGCGGCAGGCGCCGGGCCCACCGCTGGCCTCATCGGCAGATCCTCCGACAGCAGCGACGGTGCTTGGGAGTCGAGCGACTCTCCCGAGCCCTACGAGAATCCGGAGACGAGCGACGACAGCTACGTGTCCCCGAGCTCTCGCCGTGGCCGGAGCGCGGCAGCAACGTTAGCCCGTCGCTGCCGTTGATCTGGATGGGGTTGACATCAGCCTCCCGTGACCCACTGTTGATGATGGCGTCGGAGGCGATGCTTGTAGATACAGCTCCTAGAAACCTTCTTCTTTTGTTCCCTGCAAGGAATCGAGATGAACCCCATGGGGGCGTGTAAAGGATCTGTAGTGCCTTTTGTGTTAATATCGTCCTTATTATGAAGATTTATGATCGTGTGTCTTGCTTCGGCTCGGTCCCCCCTTTCCAACCTCACGGTAGCTTGGTGCTCTACGCTGACAGGTCCTAGTCCCCAGGCAGGCTGCAGCCGTCGCTGGTATGCCAGGTCACGATGCCGTGGTCAAGGCCAGGAGGTGAGCGGCCCGAGGTCTGGTGAGAGCTCCCGAGGCGCGATGCTCGAGAGGTCCCCTTTAGCGTGCAAGCAGCTACCTGAAGGTAGGAGAGGAAGGCGGCGTCGCTATAGCAAGGCTGCAAGAGCTGGGGATCCTGTGTTGCAGCACTAGGCTAGCTAGAGTGCGAGACTTATCTTAGCGGTCCAGAGTCGATCCCTTGTGCAGCGCCAGATTCGTGCTCAGTTGAGTCCGGCTCGCGCGAGCTTCCCCCTCCTTCCACGCCCTTCTATGTGCTCTACGTCCTCGGGTCCCGGCCCTCGAGCGAGCTCAGCCACCGCTGGTATGCTAGGTCGCGATGCCATGGTCAAGGCCAGGGGGTGAGGGCTCGAGAGCTAGTAGGAGCTCCTGAGTCGCAATGCTCAGGAGCCCCCCCTTTAACGCGCAAGCGAATTGCGTGAAAAAAGAAGGAGCCCGCGGTGCCGCCCGATGTCGGCCTCTGGAGATTCCTGCAGGTTAGCGCGAGGGAGGAATGCAGATTGCAACCGCGATTGCCGGTCTGCCACTGGTTGTTCCGCAAGGAGATGAAGGCACTGAGGGCGTGCCGCGAGCCGGAGCTTGACCGCTCAGGTTTGCCAGCGCTGCAGGGACGGACCTGAGCACAAGCGCCATGCCAGCATGAGTAGCCCCCATTGCGGGATGAGCAGAGGGCCGATCGGCAGCGTGGGTGGCTGCGATGGGTAACAGGCAAGCAGTTGATAATCATGAAAGGACTCAAGCAATGAGGCAAGTTAGCTTAGATAGATGCAAGAATGATACATGCCACTGGGACGGACCCGAGCGGCCTGGGGATGATGCAGCCCGAGGGCGCTCCCAACAGAGTAAGCTAAAAGATGCAAAAGGATACACATCACAGGGACAGGCCCATGTGACTTGGGGATAATGCTGCCCGAAGGGCGCCCCCACCTGAATGAACTGGAAAGAGTCACCTGATATCGTAGCTAGAGTGGTGTTGGAGTAGCCAGAGATGTGTGCCGAAGAAGTTGCTCCTGACGAGCCGCCAGGGTCCTGAGCCTCGGGAGGCTCCCTAGGCCCAGGTGGCTCCTGAAGAACTGTCGCGATCTCCGCCAGCACAGTGTGATGCATGGCCTCGTAAGCCACCAGAATGCTCCGCAAACGGCGCTGGAAGATGACAGCCGTGTTCGGCAGGCCAAATGGCATGCGAACATAGCTGTGAGGTGGACCCTCACACCGTCCAATACGCGAAGGCCAGAAACGTCCCTGAGATGCGGCCCTGTTGAGCCCTAGAATATCGACGCAGATGCGCAGTCCACCGTCCTTGCCAGGATGGGGAGCTGCGTCGGGTGGTGGGCGGCGGTCGACGCGTATGGTCCTTGCCTCCTGAAGCTCCTGGATCGCCTTGGTGATGAACTCCTGAGCACTAGGCGCTCCACGCCTTGTGCCCTCTCGAGGGAAACGTGCAGCAAAGCACGCCTCCACATGGTGCTAGAGCGCCTCCCTCATGACGTTGGCTAGGTCTGAGGCCCTCCGGAAGAGAGCCCCCGAGCCCAGCCTGACGAGGGTGCCGGGCGTGCCTTCCTATGCGAGGGAGGGAGCCGCCCCGCCTTCGGGCGCAGATCCTGAGGTGCTGCCGCTGGAGACGCCGCTCTCTTGAGGCCCTGGGTGGAGTAGCCACTGCTTCTTCCTGGGGATGGCCTTAGGAGGGTACGGGGTGCCTTCGTTGTCGGGGTCTTCGTCCGCTGCAACTTGGTAAGCGCGCTCGAGGGAGCACACCGCATCTTCTTCTTCACAGGGGACCGTGATGATGCCGCCATGCCCTGGCATCTTGAGGACGTTGTAGCCGTGGTGGGTCACTGCCATAAACTTGGCCAAGGCTGGATACCCAAGGATGGCATTGTACGGCAGGCAGATGTGGGCGACGTCGAAGTCAATGAGCTCGGTGCGGTAGTTGTTACGCTGGTCGAAGGTAACAGGGAGGCGGATCTGCCCTATCGGGGTGGTGGAGCCGTCAGTCACTCCTGAGAAAGGCTTGGTAGGCTGTAGCATATCGTATGGTACTTGGAGGTTGTCGAACGTCTCGACGGATAGGACGATGAGCCCTACGCCGCCGTCGACGAGGGTCTTGATGACTTGAACGTTGCTGATGATGGGTGAGCAGAGCATCGGGAGGGCGCCGGCAGTTGCCGCGCACTTGAGCTGGTCTGACGAGGTCGAGGTGATGGCGCACTTGGACCACCTGAGCAGGCGCGTGGCTTCAAGCCTGGGAAGGGTCGCATTCACCTCACGAGCAAACTTCTTGAAGATACGCTGGGAGGCTGGGGCTTGAGCTCCACCCAAGATGCAGGCGATGGCACGAGGCTCCTGGAAGCCCCCAGCCCCCTCGTCCGAATGATGGTCGTCGTTCCTCCTTGGTGGCGGCGACAGCGGAGGGAGGCCGGCATTGCCCTGAGGGCGGTCCTCACAAGGCTGCTCCCTCCAGGCGCCCTCACGAGGCTGGTCCTGCCAGCGGTCCTCACGAAGCCGGTCGCGCCACTCCTGGCGAGGCCCGCGGTCATCCCAGCGTCCTCCACTTCATCCTCCTCCTCGGCCGTAGCCGTGATCTCCGCGCTCAGGGCATCGACCCAAGTGCCCATCGCGGAAGGCCCTGAGGTCTTGACACTCGTTTTTGTTGTGGTTGTGTACGTTGTGGAAGGCGCAGAACGGGCGGCTGGCCTTGGATGACTCGGGGTGGTCGCGGCCGCGCTTTGTCTCTGGTTCCGCCACGAGAACTGGTTTCACGTCCTTGGCCTTGGCCTTCTTATCTTCCTGGTCAGCAGCTGGGAGCTCGAGGAGGGAAAGGCATCCTTCCTCAGCTCTTGCACACTTGGTTGCCATGTTGAACATCTCCAGGGCCGTGCATAGATCCTCGTGGATGGCGAGCTCCTCCTTCATCTTGACGTCGCGGACGCCATCAGAGAACGCGGAGATGATGGCCTCGTCCGTCACCTTGGGGATCTTGAGGCGAACGCTGTTGAAGCACTGGATGTACTTCTGCAGAGTTTCTCCTAGCTGCTGCTTGATGCACCGCAGGTCGCCCGCGGCTGGCGGGCGGTCGCGAGTGCCCTGGAAGTTGGCGACAAAGCGCTCGCGCATCTCGCCCCAGGAGGAGATCGATCCCGCGGGCAAGTTCAGGAGCCATGAGCGCGCGCCATCTTTGAGGGCCATGGGAAACCAGTTCGCCATGACTTTTTCGTCGCCGTTGGCCGCCTCGATGCTCAGCTCGTAGAGCTGCAGGAAATCCGCGGGGTCGGGGGTGCTGTCGTAGCACAGAGGCAGGTCTGGCTTCAACTTGCCGGGCCAGACGACGCTGCGCAGTTTGGGAGTGAAGCCACGACAACCTGTTGTGGTCACCGGATCCCACCGCGGAGGCGGAGCCTGATCTTGGTATCCTCGCGCCACCGCCGCTAGCGGCGCGCGGTCTTGACGTGGCGGCGCTGGGAGTGCAGGATCGTTTTCTTGCGGCCCGGGGACTTCTTGGCAGCTTCCTTCTTCTTGTGGGGGCGCCCGGCGCGGTGGGTCACGCCGAGGGGCCGCGCGTCTTGGTGCGAGGGTGGCGTCTTGATGCGGAGGTGGTGGAGGCGCTCCGTGGGCTACGTCGCCCGCAGCTAGAGGTGGGCGAGGGAGCGAGAGGGACGACGCAGGAGAGCCCCCAGCGGTGCTGAAGAGCTCGGCGATGCGGTCCAGCCAGTCCTCGTAGAGGTCGTCGACCGGGCGGTAATGCAGGAGCTCGCGCGCCATGAGCAGCGCGGCCTGCATGTCCGTGGGCGAACGACAAGCGTGGGACGACGAGCCGGCCGGAGTCAGCGACGGGGTGGCGGTGTGTCCATCTTGCCACACGGAAGGGTGCAGCAATGAAGCCTGCTGCTCGTTCCCGGCCGAGCCGGTGGCAGCGTTGGCAGCAGGCGAGGGAGAATGGCAGGGAGGTCTGCCAACAGGCGCCGTCTGGGCGACGCGGTCGGCAAGCGCGGCCCGATGCTCAGCATGAGCTCGACGAGCGTCGGCCATGGGCGCGGTGAAGAAGTGGAATGTGGATCGATGGAAGAAAGGCATCAACGCACCCCTAGCTGGCACGCCAAATGGCGGATTGTGGGTTCTGGCAAACCCTTGAGGTTCGAACACTAGGGTGCGCATGAAGATCTCTCTCTCCCTGGCTCGCTCGCACAACGATCTCAAGGCCTAGCTCACCGAACCCAAAGAACAAGAGACACGGGGGTTTATACTGGTTCGGGCCACCGTTGTGGTGTAATACCCTACTCCATTGTGGTGTGGTGGATTGCGTTGTAGGCTGGGGATGAACAAGTACAAGGGATGAACAGCCTCCAGCGGAGAGGTGTTCTTGAGCTCGGTGAGCTTGTGTGTGTGAGGTAGATCTGGATGATCCGTCCCCAAATGAGTTGCCTCCTACAGTGGTGGCTAGTCCTATTTATAGTGGACTTGGTCCGCTTCCCAAATGTTAGGCGGGAAGGGATCCCACAACGACCAACTTTGAAGGGAGAGAACTAGTACAAGTTATCCTGACAAAAGGTGGTCTTCGCCTGCCAAAGGCTCTGGTGGTGACGCTGTCATGGGCTCCGTGGTGACCTTCGTCCTGCGGTCCTGCTGGTGTTGGTCTTGTTGCACCGATATGGAAACATTTGCATGATGTCTTGGGACTCCTCGCCTATGCCTGCCCCTTTAGCACCAAAGACGCAACTAGTACTCTGTGCCCGCTGGCGCCCGCCTAGCCTTGATCGTCATGGCTCACATCACCCACACCTCGCGAGGTGCCCTTTGCATAGATATCTCTGCTCCTCGGGAGCCAGCCTAGTGAAGCTGCCCCTGAGGAGGTCTTGGCGTCGTCCGCCTCGCGAGGCTCGGCCCCTCGCGAGGGTCTTGAGTGGTTGTTGATGAAGATGGGCCGTACCAGCCCGCTGATTGAGCCACGCCCTGGGCCGCAGGCAGGCAAGTCTGGGTACCCCCGTTCCCAGGACGCCGACAGCCACGTCCTTGGGGTTGCCCCGGCTGCCGTGCTCTTCTCTGTCCTGCTCCTTATCTGGCCCTACCGAGCTTTGCTCACTCTCTCCTTCCTCTACTTCCCTCTGTGCCACTAGGGCTGCACTAACCACTTGATTAGTTGCCACTAAGCACAGTAGCAACGGCTCTCATGGTTTAGTGGCAATCAAAGTGAGCATAGAGGATAAGTAGGCCTTCCAATCTTGTAATGCTGCATCTGCTTCCGGGATCCACTTCATGGGCCATGCCTTCTTCAAAATTTTGAAGAACGATAGGGCGCGCTCGGCAGACTTGGAGATGAATCTGCTAAGTGCGGCAACGCACCCTGTCAGACGCCTCACATCCTTGACTGTCCTGGGTGCCTGTTTAGGGAGACCTGGATTCGGGGGGTCCTCAGGTGTCTGGCCTATTCAAGCATGGGCCGGGTTGATGGCCCGTGAAGATAGAGCAGAAGATTATTCCCTGTGTTCGGATAGGACTCCTGGATGCGTGGAGGGCAAGATTGGAGTCCAGATGTATTGTTTCCTTCCCTTGTAAACCGCCTCTATACCCCTCCGGTGTATATATAAACCGGAGGGTTTAGTCCGTAGAGATCATCAGAATTCATATTGGCTAGACTTTTAGGGTTTAGCCATTACAATCTCGAGGTAGATCAACTCTTGTAAACCCCTATACTCATCAAAGATAATCAAGCAGGAAGTAGGGTTTTACCTCCATTAAGAGGGCCCAAACCTGGGTAAACATCGTGTCCCCTTTGTCTCCTATTACCTTCGATCCTCAGACGCACAGTTCGGGACCCCCTACCCGAGATCGGTCGGTTTTGACACCGACATTGGTGCTTTGATTGAGAGTTCCTTTGTGTTGTCAACAAAAGGATCGATGGCTCGCCTTGTCATTAATGACAATATTACTTCTGGAGGGGCCTTAACTCCAGGACAGATCCTCCAGCTCGGCGGTTTTATCATGGGCGCTCGCTCAGCCCTCAAGCCAACAGCGGCTCCCACAATCGCCAAACATCATCCCCATGTCAGTGTCGAACACTCCGAAAAGATGGATCCAGCAGATGTCTCGTCCTTGAACGAGCTACTAGGTCGCATCGCCGCCCTGGGAGTCACAACAGACTATGATCGGATCGGGCTTAAACCCGATCAGAGGGAAATCAAGTCCCCACCGGTCACCCACCTGGTAGCGGTCGTTGAGGAATGAGCAGAGAACGCCTCTCCCCCTGAATTAAGCACCAGCTATGTTCGGATTTCTGAGCCCTGCGAGTCAAATACCCTTCCTTGAGAAGAGACCTCATGTCCTCCGGACACAGGATCGGGCGTTGTGTCCGGAAGTCTTCAGGACCTTATTGATCCTGAACTGGTGACCTCGGAGATCCTTCAATGTCCGGATCGAATAGTGGGTCAGGGTTCGGATTTCACAGAGCCCACCCACCACAAGCAATATTCCCCAATCA
Source organism: Triticum aestivum (assembly GCF_018294505.1). Lineage (NCBI taxonomy): Eukaryota > Viridiplantae > Streptophyta > Magnoliopsida > Poales > Poaceae > Triticum > Triticum aestivum. Next base: position 294,441,618 of record NC_057814.1, on the reverse strand, counting down.
ATTCAGGTCCTCCAGACGTATGTGACCTAATGTATGTATGGCAGCAACCTCAGGAAACGGTCCATCACTTCTGGGCCAGGTTCCTCCTTGCTAAAAACAAGATTAAAGATTGTTGCGACGACGACGCGGTCTTAGTTTTTTGCCGCAACTGTACGGACGAGGGGATCCTCAATGCCCTCAACCGCCACCGCATACTGCACTTTGCAGATTTGGCACATATAGTACAGAAGTACCGCGCAATGGAAAGCCCAAACAGCCCGGTGTGAACCTCCTGCCTTTAAGCAGCCCACCGGATGGGCAAAAAGGATGCACCCTTACGGGGCACCCGATCATCATCCTATCGACAAGAAAATCAAGCCCTTCATGGGACATAGAACTGTCCTCGACGAATTGCTCGACAAGCCCTGTCAGATACGCACGACACCGAATACCGAATGAACACATAGCCTTCGGGCATGTTGGGTACTCCGGCAGGCGCCATCCTCGCCAACACTACCCTAGAGAAGCACTCTTCGGAGGATGACGATCTCAATGTCTTTACGGTGTTTGAGACCTTTTCTTCAAATAATCGGCGCAAAAGGGCGCCCGCGGCCTCGCTGAAGTTAACCAAGTAGACGCAATAAATCCTTGGAACGATACGGCAATAACTTTTACCGCCGACGACGAACCAAGGGCCCGATTAGTCCGAGCACCAGCCGCCTTGGTCTTAAACCCAATTGTGGATGGCTTTCGACTCACCAAAGTGCTCATGGACGGCGGCGAGGGACTAAACCTCATCTATGAAGACACGCTCAATAAAATGCAAATGGACAAGAGTCGCATCGAGGAAAGCAGTACCACCTTTCGAGGCATTATCCCCAGTCGAGAAGCATGATGCTCGGGGAAAATTAAACTTGATGTAATATTCGGCACGCCGGAGAACTACAGGTCCGAAGAGTTTCTCTTCCATGCAGCACCTTTCAATAGTGGATATCACGCCCTGTTGGGGCGAGACGCCTTTACACGCTTTCAAGCCATACCCCATTACGAGTACATGAAGCTCAAAATGCCAGAGCCCAATGAAGTTATCACTATCACCAGTGATCTGGATATAGCACTCCGCGCCAAAAACAAAACTACATCCTTGGCCCTCGAGGCACTATCCGAGGCCCTCGCGGCCGAGGAGCTAACCACTCTGCGTTCCACAGTGGACAAAGACGATGTAATCCTCGACAAGAGGCCCAAGTCCACTTCCTTCAAGCCAGCAGACAAAATAGTCAAATTTCAAGTGCACCCAATGGATCCTAACAAGACATCCTCCATTGGAGCATAACTGGATCCGACGGTCGACGTCGCCTTACGAGCATTCCTGCTCGAAAATTGGGCATCTTTTCCTGGCATCCTTTGGATATGCCAGGAATCCCACGCATACTGGCCGAACATAGCCTCAACATAATAAAGGGGTTCAAACCAGTCAAGCAAACACTGCGGCGATTTTCCGAACCCAAACGACAAGTTATGGTAGAGGAGCTAGCCAAACTGCTTGAAGCCGGGTTCATCAGGGAGATCAAACAACTGGACTGGCTAGCGAACCTGGTCATGGTGCCGAGGAAAGATAAATCCTGGCGCCTTTATGTCGATTTCAAGGACCTCAATAAGGCTTGCCCTAAGACCCCTTCCCGCTGCCCCGCATCGACCAAATCATTGACGCGACCGCAGGACATGACTCACTGTGTTTCCTCGACACATACTCCGGATACCATCAAATTAAGATGTAGGGATCCGATCAGGCCGCAACGGCATTCATTGCACCGTATGGGCCTTTCTGCTTCAATACTATGCCTTTCGGACTCAAAAACACTGGCGCCACTTACCAACGCATGATTCAGACATGTCTAGAAAAGCAAATTGGCAAGACAGTGGAGGCATACGTAGATGATGTAGTCATTAAGACTAAACACGTCGAATCATTGGTGGACGATCTACGCCTCACATTCGACAACCTTCGAACATATGACATACGGCTCAATCCAAAAAAATGTGTCTTCGGCGTTCCAGCCGGAAAACTACTCGGGTTCATTGTTTCCAATAGAGGAATCGAAGCGAACCCAGCCAAAATCTGAGGCCTGTCACAATTGGCAACGCCAACATACCTAAAGCAGGTCCAAAAACTAGCTAGGCGCGTGGCAGCCTTGAGCCGCTTTATCTCTAGATTGGGAGAAAAGGCGGTGCCACTTTATCGACTACTCCGACGCACTGACCACTTTGAATGGACGGATGTGGCTACAGCCGGATTGGAAGAAATAAAAACTTTGCTAGCAAGCAACCCAATCCATGCCTCACCAAGTGTTGGCGAACCTATGTTGCTCTACATATCTGCGACCCAGCAGGTGGTGAGCGCCGTGCTCGTCGTCGAACGAGAGGAAGAGGGACACAATTCCCACTCTAGAAACCAGTGTACTATGTATCGGCGGTCCTTACACCATGCAAATCCCGATACCCACACTATCAAAAAATAGCGTATGCGATCTTCATGGCATCCCGGAAGCTGCGGCACTACTTTCAAGAGTGTTCGATCACGGTGGCATCCAAGGTACCACTCAATGACATCATAAATAATCGGGACACCACCGGCCGCATAGCCAAATGGGCCATCAAGCTCTTACCATTTGAAATAACATACAAGCCACGCCGAGCTATTAAATCTCAGGTGTTGGCCGACTTTGTTGCCGAATGGACGGAAGCCGAACTCCCTAAAGAGTACAGCACATACTCCAACTGGGTAATGTACTTCGACGGCTCTAAAATGTTAGCCCGATTGGGGGCTGGTGTCATCCTAACATCCCCTACTGGGGACACGGTCCGCTACGTACTACAAATCATGTATACGGACTCCAACAACGCGGCCGAATACGAGGCACTACTGCATGGTCTCTTAATGGTTGTTTCTATGGCCATACAACACCTAGAGGTGCGTGGGGATTCGAACCTCGCAATATCCCAAATAAATGGACAATTCGATGCAAAAGATCCAAAGATGGCGGCATACCGAAACGCCGTACTCAAAATATCAGCTCGGTTTGAGGGGCTCGAGTTCCATCATGTTGCTCGAGACAGTAATCAGGCAGCGGATATCCTTGTTCGAATGGGCGCTAAACGCGACTCCGTCCCGCCTAACACCTTTGTGGAAAGGCTCTTCAACCCATCCGTGGTATGGCAGGACGAGAGCGGAAATACTAGTCCGGAGCCGATCATACCCCCAGATGCGAAACAGAATTCTGATATCATCGGGTGCTCGGGCACCGAAATGACACCTTCCACCCATGTAATCATGGTTGTCATTGCTCCATGGACAGAACCTTTCCTGGCCTACCTTAATAGGTAGGAGCTCCCTGATGACCAGAATGAGGCCCGTCGCATAGTTCGACGCTCTATTGCCTACAAAGTTGATGAAGGCGAACTCTACAAGAAAAGTACTACTGGAGTTCTTCAAAGATGTATCTCCGAAGAGGAGGGAAGATAGCTCTTGGCCGAAATACATGCTGGTCTCGGTAGCCATCACGCCGCAGCTCGGGCCCTTGTAAGCAAGGCTTTCCGTACAGGTTTCTATTGGCCAACGGCCCAAGCAGATGCACAGGCCCTTGTACAGCACTGTGTAGGATGTCAGCTTTTCGCCAATCAAAGTCTTATGCCGCCCACTGCTGTCGGATGTGGGGTTCCGGCAAACCCTTAAGGTTCGGACACTTGGGTGCGCGCGAAGTCTCTCCCTCCTACCGATCTACGCTCTAGCTCGCTACGATCCCACGGATGAACTCGACGAACTCGCAACACAGGAAGACACGAGGTTTATACTGGTTCGGGCCACCGTTGTGGTGTAATACCCTACTCTAGTGTGGTGGTGGTGGATTGCCTCTCGGGCTGATGATGAACAGTACAAGGGAAGAACGGCCTCCTGAGGTTGAGGTGTTCATGTGCTTGTGAACATGTGGCGTGAGGATTCGATGCCTCTACTGTGGTGGCTAGCTCTACTTATATAGGCCCTGGTCCTCTTCCCAAATATCAAGCGGGAAGGGAGCCAACAACGGCAGGCAAATTTGAAGGGGGACAACTAGCACAAGCTATCCTGACAAAAGCGGTCTTCGCCTGCGAAAAGCTCTGGGGTGACGCCGTCTTGGGCTCCATGATGACCTCCGCCTTGCCGTCCTCCTGGTCTTGGTCTCGTTGCACCAATATGGAAACCTTTGCCTGATGCCTCGGTACTCTTTGCCTGCGCTGGCCTCCTTAGCACCAAAGAGGAAATAAGGACATTGTGCGCACTGGCGCCCGCCTGGCACCCGCCTGGTACCGTTCGTCATGGCTCACGTCACGACAGCCTCATGAGGTTTGCCTTGCCTTGATATCTCCGCTCCTCGTGAGCCTGCCTGGCTAGGACACTCCAAAGGAGGTCTTGCATCGTCCGCCTCGCGAGGGTCTTGGGTGCCTTGTTGACGAATATGGGCCGTACGGCCTACTGCCTGGCCACGCTGTGGGCCGCAGGCAGGCAAGTCTGGGGACCCCCGTTCCCGGAACGCCGATAGTAGCCCCCAGGCCCAAGGTGCACTAGGGCTTGGCTTCGCGGCGAAGCCAAGGGTCAAGTTCGGAGCACCGCGGGCCCCAAAAGTCTGCGGCCTCAGTTGACGCATGGCGGTTGATTGGACGTGGGCGTCTCCGCTTCCCCGCGATGCCTCGGCAACTGCATGACTTGACAAGTCCCTGCGACATGCAAGGAAAACCATCATTACCTGCGATCGTGGGGGACACCGGTTGGCCTTCTCTTGCTATAAATGGGGAGGGGGCGGAGCCCCCGTTGCCCATCTCTTCCCCACTTGCTTGCTTCTCTGCTCCACTGCTCACAGTGCCACTGATGGCACCAGGAAAGAAGTTCTCTGTCGCCGAGAAAGGAAAGGCCCCTCGTGAGGGCCCTGGTTCCCCGGCGCCCAAGCACGGCCGCGACCGTCTGCGCAAGCCCGCCGCGACCCCCGCCGTGGCCCACCGTCGAGGAGGCGCCGCAGCACACGGAGGGGATCGTCCCATCCATGGTGGTTCAGCCGATGAGGGGAGGCGCGCGATGGTGGCGCGGCCTCCCCGCCCGCGCTTCCATTCGGCTGAGGTATCGCTGGAGTTCGTTGTCTGGTCGGAGAGCCCGGCCGGAAACTGGCTCCAACTTCCACGCTTCTTCGCCGGCGAACTGCCGACTTCTGGCCCGGGCGGGCTCTGGCTGTAGGCGGACGGCTGCTGTAGCAGGTTCTCTTGGGTTGCGGTCGAGACCTCTGGCGCGGGCAACATAGCCCTGGCCCGCGGCTGGCAGACGATCGCCTGCGCGCGCGGCCTAGGCAGGCGGTGCACCCTCCACTTCAGGTACGATGGTGAATCGACCCTCTATGTGAGGGTGTTCGGGGAAGATTGTCGCCGCGCCGGGTGCTGCCCCGAGATGAACGACGGTGAGGAGGTGCTCGGCCTTGGCGATGGTCGCGACGAGGACGAGGGCGAGCCTCCCCTCGGCGGCAACCGCGTCTCCTCCAGCTACGATGGCTCTTCCTCCGGTGACAGCTCCAGCAGCGGTGGCTATGACCAGCCGCCGCGCCTGCTTCGAAGGAGGCAGCGGGTCATCTCGTCGTCGCGCCTTTGTGAAGCACGAGGAGGGGTCTGGCTAGGCTTGGGGCGTCGCCAAGGGCCTGCCTCTGCGGATTGCTACAATGCTGCTTTGCTTAGCTTTTTCTTTCTTTCCTGCACCGGAAAACGAAACCAGTATGGGGCCCAGAGGGGCGTGTATCGAACTATGGTTCTTTGGTTAATGCACTATGCGTGTCGTTCCCATGCTGTGTTGTTATTTTGCGCAAAGATAACTTAACCTGGTGCGTTTGGGACGCCCTTTACCTCACGTGGTACCTGCGTTGCTCGGAAACTGCAAAAAAATCGTTAGGGGCGCACTAAGAGGTTTGCCGTCCACCCAAGCCTTGACTTGGCACCTTGTATCGCGGTACCCGAGGGGCGCAGATTAGGAGAGATGTGCCAGCTTCCAGACTTGAACGAGGGTGGCTCGCGAGAAGGCAAAGAGAAGAGAAATGCTCGTGAGGGCACCTGCCTAGCCCCCTCGCGAGGCATGCAAGAGAGAGAACATGAGCAAACCAGAGCCGAAAAAAGCGGTAAAATTCTAGGAAACCAAATCAGCAACGAACGCCAAGAGCAACTCCGATTAAGGAAAAGCGAGCCAGCTATGGAAAGCAAATGAAAAGCCGCGTCCGGCACCTAATCTAGTCTTCAAGTCTTCTCACCAGCGCAGAGCTAAGTGCTGTCCACTAGGCGTGGGAGGGAGCCCCAGGGCCTGAGGCCGGCGCTCCTAAGACTCCGGGGTGTGTACAGCCCCACTCATTATTACGTGAGAGTGTCACGGGCGGCGATTCTTCAGAGGCACCGGGCCTTCTTCACAGGCTCTGGGCCTTTCTTCTCAGGCTCTGGGCCTTGCTTCATGGATAGAATTTCCGGAGGTGCTGGATGTTCCAGGCATTCTGGACGGGTATCCCGTCCCGCGTCTCCAGGCGCGCTGCTCCCGGCCTGGATACATGGACGACCCTGAACGGGCCCTCCCACATGGCCTAAAGCTTGTGCAGCCCTTCCCTGGAGAGGACCCGCCTCAGGACGAGGTCGCCCACCTCGAGCGTCCTAGAGCGGATGTTGCGGCAGTGGTACCGCCGCAGCGCTTGTTGGTACCTCACCGCCCTCAATGCGGCTTCGCGTCGGCGTTCCTCCCCCAGTACGAGATCCATCCCCCGTACGGCGTCCTGCTGCGTTTCGTCGAACGCCAGGACCCGCGCGGAGCGATGCTTGACCTCATGAGGGAGGACTGCTTCGGCTCCGTAGACGAGGAAGAATGGGGTCTCGCCCGTTGGCTTGGTAGCGGTAGTACGGATGGACCACAGCACGGACTGGAGTTCGTCGTGCCAGCCCCTGCCGCAGGCCTCCAGCTTCTTCTTGAAGGTCCTGGTTTTGAGACCCCTCAGGACCTCAGCGTTGGCGCGTTCGTCCCGACCATTGCTCTTGGGGTGAGCCACCGAAGCATAGCAGATCTGCGTTCCAAGGTTAGCACAGTAGGTTTTGAAGAGGTTACTAGTAAACTGCGAGCCATTATCTGTGATGATGCGGTTGGGGACCCCGAAGCGGCTCACGAGGCCCTTGATGAACTTGACAGCAGAGCCGGCTGGAATGGTACGGACGGCTTCCACTTCCGCCCACTTGGTGAACTTGTCGATGGCGATGTAGAGATAGCGGTAGCCCCCTGGCGCTCGTGGGAATGGGCCCAAGATGTCCAGCCCCCAGACCGCAAATGGCCACGTGAGCGGGATGGTTTGGAGGCCCTGAGCGGGCTGGTGGATTTGCTTGGCATGGAATTGGCAAGCTTCGCAGGACTTCACCAGCTCGGCTGCATCGTTGAGTGTTGTAGGCCAATAGAATCCGCTGCGGAAGGCCTTGACGACAAGGGTCCTTGACGATGAGTGATGTCCACAGTCCCCGCCGTGTATGTCAATCAGCAGCTCCCTCCCTTGGTCGCTGGAGACGCAATGTAGCGTGACGTCGTTCGGCCGTTTCCTGTACAACTCGCCGTCTTGAATGCAGTACGCCGTGGCCTGTCGGGCCACGCGCTCCGCGTCTTCTTCCTTCTCTAGCAGCGTCCCGTGCATCAGGTACACCTTGAATTCCCTGGTCCAGCACTTCTCCTGGGGCTCGAGCGCCAAGAGCAGCCGAGCTCTTGAGGTCGGGCCGCAGGCTGGGGCTCCGGCGGCCGGGGGCTGTGGGAACTCCTCCCACGGCTGGGTCGTGCTTGAAAGAGGTGGCGTAGCTGATGGCCTAAAGAGCCGCTCTTCGAAGACGCCGGGCTCTTGCGGTTGCCGCTTGGATGCTCTCTTGGCGATGTTGTCGGCTTCCTTGTTGGTGCCCCAGGGCACGTGCTGCAGCTCCAGGCCCGAGAACTTCTTTTCCATCTTGCGCACTTCCGCAAGGTAGGCCTCCATGTGCTCGTCCTTTGGCTCGTACACTTTGTTGGAGAAGTTGACAGGAGCTGCGAGTCGCCCTTGACGGTAAGGCGCCTCACCCCCAGAGCCGCTGCGGCCTTTAGGCCAGCTATGAGGCCTTCGTATTCTGCGATATTGTTTGAGACCTTCTCGTCGTGCTGGAAGCAGAGTTGCACGGCGTAGTAAAGCTTGTCCTGAGTGGGCGAGATGAGCACTGCTCCAGCCCCCGCACCCTGGTGCGCGAAGGCGCCATCGAAATACATGACCCAGCTGTCTGGTGCCTCACTTCCTGGGAAGGTGGACCGGTCTTCTCCTTCCTCAAGAGCGGGGGCATCGGTCCATTCTGCCACAAAATCAGCAAGCGCGGCTCCCTTGATGACACTGGTAGTGCTGAACTCCAACTGGAATGCTTGCAGCTCAATGTTCCATTCAGCGACCCTTCCGGCTGAGTTCGGGCTCCTGAGTACCCTCTCCAATGGGTAAGATGAGACGACCTGGATGGGGTGGCCCTGGAAGTAGTGTCGCAGCTTGCGCGAGGCCACCAAGAGTGCGAGCAGGAGCTTTTGCGCCATGGGGTAGCGCGCCCTCGCGTCCCGCGGTACGGTGCTGACGAAGTACAACGGGTGCTCGACGAGGGCTGGCACACTATCGAGGCTCGGGTCCTGCGGAGATTGTGGCATATCCTGAGGTGGAGGGTTTCTTGAGGTCTAACCGTCCTCAGGAGCTTCTGCGATGCTGCCCTGCTGAGCTTGGCCTTCAGCCGCTGATGGCTCTGCTAAGCCTTCCTGACCCTGCGCTGCATCAGCTCCGGCTTGGCGCGGCACACCCTTGTCTTGGCGCTCCTCCCGGACCGCCACCAGCGCCACACTGGCAGAGTACGGGGTGGCGGCAAGGTAGAGTACCAGAGGCTCTAGAGGTCGCGGTGCCACCATCACCGGGGGGCTTGTGAGGTATTTCTTGAGGTCTTGGAAGGCCCGGTCGGCCTCCGGGGTCCACTCGAAGGGGCCCTTCTTCTTCATGAGCTTAAAGAAGGGTAAGGCACGCTCGCCTAGCTTGGAGATGAAACACCCTAACGTGGTCACCCGCCCTGCTAGCTTTTGTATCTCCTTGAGGGTCTGTGGTGGGCTCATGTCTTCGATGGCCTTGATCTTCTCCGGGTTCGCCTCGATCCCTCTGTGGGATACGAGGAACCCTAGTAGCTTGCCGGAGGGGACGCCAAACACGCACTTCTCCGGGTTAAGCCTCAAGTTCACCCAGCGCAAGCTCTCAAAGGTCTCTTCCAAGTCTTGAATCAATGTCCTCACCTCACGATATTTGACCACTATGTCATCAACGTAGGCCTCTGTGTTCCTGCCGAGCTGCCGCCCCAAGGCGATGTGCATCAGCCGCTGAAAGGTCGCGCCCGCGTTGCGCAGGCCGAAGGGCATGCAGGTGTAGCAGTACACCCCGCATGGTGACAGGAAGGCCGTCTTCTCCACATCCTCCACCGCCATCTTGATTTGGTGGTATCTAGAGAACGCATCCAGGAAACATAGCAAGTCGCGCTCGGCAGTGGAGTCGATGATTTGATCGATGCGCGGAAGGGGGAACGGATCTTGGGGGCAAGCTTTGTTAAGGTTGGTGAAGTCGACGCACATCCGTTCCTTCCCGCCTTTCTTCGGTACTACGACAGGGTTCGCCAACCAATCAGGGTATCGAACCTCTCGAATGGTACCAGCCGCCTCCAGCTTGCACGTCTCTTGGACGATGAAGGCCTGCTTCTCAGTGGACTTCCGTCTTGCCCGCTGCTTCACGGGACGCATGTTGGGGCACACCCTCAGGTGATGCTGGATCACCTCTCTCGGGACCCCTACCAGCTGATTGGCCTCCCACGCGAATATCTCCTTGTTTGCGTGCAAAAACCTCACCAAAGCTTCTTCTTGTGCCGGGTCAAGGCTCGTTCCTATGGTAAAGGTGGCTCCCGAAGACCCGTCCTCATCAACCGGCACCTGCTTGGTCTCCGCCTTTTCTTGGGTGAACAACTGCTTCTTCTTGGCGGGCGCAGTCTCCTTGGCCTCGGGAGTACTGGCGCCGGCTGGCTGTGCTGCAGCCGCGGTTTTGAAGGCGAGCCTGAGCACTGTCACGGCCTCCTTAGTGTCCCCCTTGATGGTGAGGACACCCTTGCTCCCTAGCATCTTCATGAGGTTGTAGGCCGGGTGAGTCGCTGCCATGAACTGAGCGAGAGCCGGGTACCCGAGTATGGCATTGTACGGGAGACCGATGCAGGCGATGTCGAAATCCACCAGCTCAGTGCGGTAGTTGTCACGCGTGCCAAAGGTGACGGGGAGGCGGATCTGCCCCAGGGAGTGGGCACCTCCACCACCCACTCCCGAAAAAGGCTTGCTGGGGTTGAGCCGCTCGGGCGGCGCGTGAAGGAGGCTGAAGGCTTCTACGGAGAGCAAGTTGAGGCCAGCACCGCCGTCGATGAGGGTCTTGGAGACGGCCACGTTGCAGATGGTAGGCGTGCAGAGCATTGGGAGCACGCCAGAGCCGGCGGTGGAGCCGGGATGGTCTTCTGAGTCGAAGGTGAGGTCGGCCTCCGGCGCGGCCCAACCCGGCGCAGCCCCCGGGCGCTTGGAGGCTGCCCCAATCTGACGGAAGAAAGGCTTGACGTGGCGATCTGAAGGCGGTACTTGAGAGCCACCCAGCAGCGCCGCGACTGCGTGGTACGCCGGCACCGCGTAGCGTGCTGTGAAGAGGTTGCGGAGTTCCTCCCAGGACGCCACCGTGGACCCCGGGAGGTTGAGCAGCCAGGCGCGTGGCTCGCCGGCGAGGGCCATGGGGAACCAGTTGGCCATGATCTTGCTGTCGCCTCCGGCATCGAGGACAGTCTCCTCGTACGCCTGCAGGAACGGCGCCGGGTCTGCCGTGCCGTCGTAATGCGGCGGCATCTCCGGCCTGAACTTGCCTGGCCACTGCACTCGCCGCAAGGTGGGGGCCAGGGCTTGGTACCCAGACTCCCTACCGCTAGTGTCGGTCGCAGAGGCGGGTGACGCCGCACCTGCCATGGGAGCAAAGCACGGCGCCACGGGGCACAGGTTGGTGGAGAGGAGCTCCGGCGCACCCCTAAGTGGTGCGCCAAATGTCGGATGTGGGGTTCCGGAAAACCCTTAAGGTTCGAACACTGGGGTGCGTGCGAAGTCTCTCCCTCCTACCGATCTACGCTCTAGCTCGCTACGATCTCGCGGATGAACTCGACGAACTCGCAACACAGGAAGACACGAGGTTTATACTGGTTCGGGCCACCGTTGTGGTGTAATACCCTACTCCATTGTGGTGGTGGTGGATTGCCTCTCGGGCTGATGATGAACAGTACAAGGGAAGAACAGCCTCCTAAGGTTGAGGTGTTCATGTGCTTGTGAACTTGTGGCGTGAGGATTCGATGCCTCTACCGTGGTGGCTAGCTCTACTTATATAGGCCCTGGTCCTCTTCCCAAATATCGAGCGATAAGGGAGCCAACAACGGCGGGCAAATTTGAAGGGGGACAGCTAGTACAAGCTATCCTGACAAAAGCGGTCTTCGCCTGCGAAAAGCTCTGGGGTGACGCCGTCTTGGGCTCCACGATGACCTGCGCCTTGCCGTCCTCGTGGTCTTGGTCTCGTTGCACCAATATGGCAACCTTTACCTGATGCCTCAGTACTCTTCGCCTGCGCTGGCCTCGTTAGCACCAAAGAGGAAATAAGGACATTGTGCGCACTGGCGCCCGCCTGGCACCTGGCTGGTACCGTTCGTCATGGCTCACGTCACGAGAGCCTCGTGAGATTTGCCTTGCCTTGATATCTCCGCTCCTCGTGAGCCTGCCTGGCTAGGCCACTCCAGAGGAGGTCTTGCGTCGTCCGCCTCGCGAGGCTTGGACCCTCGCGAGGGTCTTGGGTGCCTTGTTGACGAATATGGGCCGTACGGCCCGCTGCCTGGCCACGCTGTGGGCCGCAGGCAGGCAAGTCTGGGGACCCCCGTTCCCGGAACGCCGACAACTGCCCTTAGAACAATCCCATTACTTGGACTTTTGCAGTCTAGGGGCTAGATATGGTCGGACCCCTTAAAGGGGCAGCCAGAAGAAGAAATATCTGCTGGTTATGGTGGATAGATTCACTAAGTGGATAGAGGCCAAACCAGTAAAAACGGCTGAAGCTGGGCCGGTGATCGACTTTATATCCGGCGTCCTACACCGTTATGGTGTCCCGCACAGCATCATTACTGACAATGGTTCTAACTTCACAGTCGATGAGGTGAAAAATTGGTGTGCTAACCTGGGCATTAAGCTCGATTATGCCTCCGTATATCACCCTCAAACAAACGGTCAGGTCGAACGGGCTAATGGCCTGATAATGAGCGGCATCAAACCCAGACTAGTGCAATCCCTACGGGAGTCAGATAAACACTGGGTCGAGGAACTTGATTCCGTACTCTGGGGACTGCGGACCACGCCCAATCGCACGACCGGATACACACCCTTTTTCATGGTGTACGGCGCAGAGGCTGTCTTGCCTTGCGACATTATTCATGACTCACCTCGAGTGCGCATGTATGAAGAGAGATAAGCTGAGCTCGATCGGCAGGACGACCTAGATGGCCTAGAGGAGGAGCACGATATTGCAAAAGCTTGTTCCGCATTCTATCAACAACAGGCTCGGAGATACCAAAGAAGAGAAGTGCGGGCCAAGACTTATAATGTCGGTGAACTTGTTTTATGCCTCCTAGAGAAGAAGAAGGACAAGCTCAAACCAAAATGGGAGGGTCCCTTCATTATAGATGAAGTTCTCACAGGAGGAGCCTATCGCCTTCATAATGCATCGGATGATCGCCTAGAGCCGAATCCATGGAATGCTGCTCGGCTCCGAAGATTCTATGCATAAGTTCGGCCATACTTCTTTTTCGTTCCTTTTCATTTTGTTTTTTGTTTTCTCATTTTTATGTAATTTCCAGGATGTGTTCAGATAAGCCGAACACTTGAGGTGTACACATCCTAAAATGTATACACCCCACCATGACTGGGGGCTTCTTTAACCGAAGCTTATTATTATTCCGAGCCTAGAGCTCACAATATATGTGTCGTTTGTTCGTATACACCCTTTTTGCCATTATATGCACCTATATGACTTAAGTTTTTCCCAAGCTGGGTTGCCTTGCTCCTATGTTTATGCCCTACGTTCCCGATTGTTCGGCTAGGGCATAAAGGGAGCACCTCTGCATTTGTTACAATTGGGTAATCTGGACATGTACCTCAGACGGGTGAAGCCGAAAGCTAGTGTTCTTAAGAGAATAATTGGTCGGCAATCCAACGACATATTATTACATTCTGGTAACTCTTCAAACATACATGACAGCTTTTTCTGTATTGCGGACCAAAGCCACGGCGCGCATAATTACACCATGCCACCCCAAGGAAAGGAACCCTTAACAGAACTATTCTCCTTGGAAGATGTTTCTTACATATGTAATATAACATACATCCCGAACTGACATTTTTGTCTGTTCAGGCACAATGACTGGGTTGCCTGGTTTCTGGACATAGTGAATGCTTCTTTCCATTCCAAATAGTATCCGGAAACACTCCATCGTTTTGGTTCGGAGGTTAAAGCTGAAAGCCTGCGATGACAAACTTTTCACATGTTCGGATAAAGGTATAGGTCGATCATAACGTACATTAATACATTAAATCAAATACCTATTCCTTATCTATTCCATCTATAAGACTATCTAACCTACAGTCTTCCTGTTAATACTTCGCAGCTATCATTACTTGGTCATACACTAAATTCGTTAGAATTTCTTTCCCGTCGGGTCCCTGTGGTCCCACTCGGGTCATCTGATTTGGATCTAGCTTGGTGATGCATGTTTTCACCATGGCGCAGGCTTCTCGTGCGCCTTCATGGTAGGCAGATGTCTTCCATAGCTCAAACCGGCGCCGGGCACCTTTGAACAAGTTTGCCAAGCCCCCCATACTTTCTGGAGGGGTACCAGAGGGCCATAATGCCTTCACCATACTCTTCATGGCTTTCCGGGCCTGAGCATGTACCACGGACAGTTCCTTCAGCACGTCACCTTGAAATCCGGATACTTCTTCTTCCGGCCGGCTAGTTAACAGACCTGCAGCAACAGAGTCATGACGTTCCTAATTATCGACTAAACATGAGCCCCTAGGGTGGTTTTAAACAAACAAAGGAAAGGAGGACATACCGAACATGCCGCCCTTCAGCTTCTCATTTTCTTTCTGAGCGGCCGATAATTGAGCCTTTAAGCTCTCTATCTCTTCGGACTATTTGTCTTTTTCCTCCTCGTGTTTCTTCTTCCCAGACGCGCTCACCAAAGCCTTTTTCATTTCCACTAGTTCGGCAGTTAGCTGCGTCTGATTTATCTTCAGCTCCTTGGATAGCGCAGTGTTCTTCTCTTTGAGAACCTGCGGGTCATATCGATCCTTAAATCGGTTTGCCTCACCTCTTCAAGTCTCGGGGGCTACTGGCATACGACTATTAAAATTGCATAAATTGTACCTGTATATCCTTTGAGAACAACTGAGTGACTCCAGCAAGTCCGTGTCGGGTGGCTCGGATATATGCATCCACCGAGCTGAGTGCGGTAAACTCTTGCTCAGAAAAGGCCGGAGCGCGCATGCCCTCTTTCAATCGACGGTGATTCATCATGCTCTCCACTTTGGAATTCATGACAGATACGTCGTCCGAATCCTCATGAGGTGGCGGAACGGGCATTGCATCGGCTCTCGTCCTAGTTGACGAGTCCGGCACCGGATTAGGGGACATTCGGCTAAGAGGGTGTTTTCCCACTGTCTGCCGCGTGTTTATCCTGACATCAAGGATAAAGAGAGACTTTAAATAATCCAGACTCATGCCCAGGCATGTATTCAGCGGACATACCTCTTGGAAGACGATGAGGTTTCTGCAGCACTTCCGATTCCCTTTCGTTTTGAACGACTACCCTGAGTAGGGGCCGCCCATGAGGAGGTATGGTCTGCCGGGTGCCGATCCTATTAAAGTCTGGATCAGTATAATGGACAAAGGTGCAAGTAGGGATTTCCTTTTAAAGAGCCCTCCGAATACTTACGATGCAGAAGGGATAGAGGCGGGGGTAGTCGGCGGTGATAGCCACTTCCGAGCCGTCAAGGGTCGCTTGATAAAATACCCCATCATCAAACTCTATGTATATATCCGGATCCTCACGAAAGCCAGTGTCTCCCTCGCGATTATGATCCTCTGGCTGTGGAGCAGGACATTGAACGTCCTCGACCATCTTCCGCCATGACTGTTTAACAAAGAACAAATTGGATTAGCATGCCGTGACAGCAATAAGTCAACACGGATAATCGAAGTCTTACACATTCAATAGGGTTGTACATGGAATAGCCTTCCCGGCAGTTTGAGCGGAGGAAATCATCTTTTTCACCCTTATATAGATCGACCAAGATTGTGGCCAGTTCAGCAGGGGTATCCGGACCCTTCCGTCTGTAACGGGACGCGCCATCTTCTCCGTTGTAACACCATAAGGGAGTTATTCTGGATTGGAGAGGCTGGACGCACCTCTTTATTGCAATAGCCATAACCTCGATTATTGAGAGCTCGGTATGGGCTAGCAATCTGACCTTGCTAACTAACTTTTTTTATTTCCGCACTGTCTTCCTCCTTGGGACTTCGGGGACGCTAGTTGAAGCGCTTCTTTAAAGGAGCGCTGGACAATTCAGGAAGGTCGCGCCGAATTGGGTCTGGCAGTGGGACGTCATCCATGTAGAACCATTCCAAAGACCATTGTGGGTTTACCTCTTTGGGAGTTTCTATGAGGTATCCGGATCCGGCTATTCGCCATACTTCGGTGCCGCCCACTTCAAATATGGAGCCTCCTCGATGGCGGGAACGAGGCAAAAGAACTTCCACCATAGTTCAAAATGGGCCTCGATGCCTAAGAATAGTTTGTAGAGGGTAACGAAACCTGAGATGTGCAGAATCGAACCTGGGGTAAGGTTGTGTAGTTGAATGCCGTAAAATTCCAATAGGACCCTAAGGAAGGGATGGATTGGAAATCCTAGGCACCGCAACAGGAATGGGACGAAGCACACCCTCTCCTCCTTATTGGGGTTGGGGAAATTCTCATCCATCACATCGTTGCCGATTGAGGCCAATCCCGCTCGAACGGAGACTAGATCTGCGAGGGGAAGATAGCCCTACGTCTGGAGTCGACTCAGCTGAAGATGAGGCACTGAGCAACTCTGCCAATCACCCTCTTGAGAGCCATGGGGGCGCGAAGAGGAGCCTGGGGCACTAGCCATATTGGAAGGCTTTTTTCATAGCTAATCTTGACGGTTCTTCTTTTGCGCGATGTGAGATGGCATTTGGGGATCTAAATCTCCTTATATAGATGCCGTCCAAGCATGATGAAGGGCTTATTTGCAAAAAATCACGGTCCGTTCATCTACACCCGGCACGCCGAAATCGAAGCGACAACAGGAAGGAGTCATAAAGACGAAACATAGAGGTCAGAACCAGACTGTCGTTGGTCCGAAGTATAATGAAGAACCCGCCTTGCAAAGCCGAAGACATGAGCCGGATACTAAGTTGTCATTGAAGGCAAGTTCGGGGGCTACTGAGGGAGACCTGGATTCGGCGTCCTCAGGTGTCCGGCCTATTCAAGCATGGGTCGGGTTGATGGGCCATGAGGATAGAGCGAAAGATTATTCCCTGTGTTCGGATAGGACTCCTGGATGCGTGGAGGGCAAGATTGGAGTCCAGATGTATTGTTTCCTTCCCTTGTAAACCGCCTCTGTACCCCTTCGGTGTATATATAAACCGGAGTGTTTAGTCCATAGAGATCATCAAAAGTCATATTGGCTAGACTTTTAGGGTTTAGCCATTACGATCTCGAGGTAGATCAACTCTTGTAAACCCCTATACTCATCAAGGACAATCAAGCAGGAAGAAGGGTTTTACCTCCATTAAGAGGGCGCGAACCTGGGTAAACATCGTGTCCCCTTCGTCTCATGTTACCTTCAATCGTCAGATGCACAGTTCGGGACCCCCTACCTGAGATCGGCCGGTTATGACACCGGCACCTGTATCTGCTCGATAGCCTTGATCTTGTCGGGGTTGGCTTCGATCCCCCGATGGGATACGAAGAACCCAAGTAGCTTGCCGGAGGGAACGCCGAGCACACACCTTTGGATTTAGCTTCAAGTTGATCTTGCGCAGATTAGCAAATGTCTCCTCCAAATCTTGGAGGAGGGTTGATCTGTCCTTGGTCTTGACCACATTGTCTTCGATATAAGCCTCAATGTTTCTGTGCAACTATGGTTCAAAACCAATCTGGACTGCTCTTGCAAAAGTGGTACGTACCACATGGGGTGATGAACGAGGTCTTCTCTTCATCTTCCTTGGACATGAAGATCTGATGATGCCCAGAGTATGTATCCATAAAGGAAAGAAAATCACAACCTGAAGTGTAGTCCACAATCAGGTCGATTTGCGGCAAGGGAAATGGGTCCTTCGGGCAAGCCTTGTTGAGATCTGTGAAATCTATGCAAAGTCTCCATTTTTCGTTAGCCTTGCGCACGACCACTGGGTTTGCTAACCATGTCGGATGCACTACTCCTCTAACCAGACCAGCTGCCTCAAGCTTCTTAATCTTTTCGGCAATGAACTGCTGCCTCTCCAAGGCCTGCTTTCGAACCTTCTGCATGACGGGTCGAGCATGCTCGATTACCTCCGTGGGAACACTGGTGATATCAAATGGCTGGCAGGCAAACACATTGATATTCGCCCGCAGGAAGGCAATGAGCGCGCTTTCCTATTTGTCATCAAGTGTGGTGCTGATAGTGAGGTTACCATCAACGCCAGCCAGCCCTGCCGGGACCTTCTTCACGTGTGGTGCAGCGACCTTGGATCTCTTGTTGTTGGAACTCTCCGGAAGTCATCAACAGGCACAGTGCACTCCGAGGAGGTGCGCTTCCCGGATTCCTTGCTAGTGTCCCTGCTATCCTTCTTCTTTCCTCTGTTTTCCTTGGAGGGAACTGCCGCCGCCATGGCCTCTGCCGTAACTGCGTCCCGGTACATGTTATCCACACAAATGATCGCGTCTTCCTCATCTGACGGAATGGAAATGACTCCTACTAGCCCTGGCATCTTCAAGGTGTTGTAGGCATAATGGGATGCCGCCATGAATTTTGCCAGAGTTGGGCATCCAAGGATCCCATTGTATGGCATGGGGAGGGTGACCACATCAAACACAACCTTCTCAGTCCGATAATTCAGTTCTCCCCCAAATGTCACTGGCAACGTGATCTTTCCCTTAGGATGACTCCTGTCGAGACTAACTCCTTGAAACGTGCCCGTGACCTTTAGTTCTTCCTCTGCTATTTAAAGCTTTCTGATGACCTTTGGGGAAAATAGATTCAACCCGGCCCCGCTATCAACCAACATCTTTGTGACTCTGAGGTTGCGAATTGTTGGAGAGACCAACAATGGCAAGCATCCTACCACGGTAGTGCGGTCAGGATGGTCCTCTTCGTCATAGATGATGGGCATGTGTGACCATTTGAGCGGCTTCCGAAACTCTGACGCTGGCTCCACGGCATTGATCTCACGCGCCCACCATTTAAGTTAGCGGTGAGAGGAGTGCAAAGATGCACCCCCGTCAATGCACAGGGCATCAGTGGCCTTCTGGAACTCCTGCTCACTGGTTTCCTCTTTATCCACTCCATCACTCTCAACATTGCAAACTTCCTTCTCGGCCCCTGACGGGTTTTCCTTGGTTCCGAAAAGTATTGCCGGAGTGATTTGCTTCACCGCCTCGGCCCTTCCCACCAGTACCATTCTGACCTTTTTCCTTGTCATGCTTCTCATATTCAGTCCTTTGCCTCTTGACAAGCTACTCAACCTGATGACACTCTTGGAGATCGTGGCCCTTGGTCTGATGAATCTTGTCATACGGCCCATCGCCTTTCCTAGCCTTCTCGGCAGCCGCAGCCTCCCGGTAGTCAGCGCACGCGGTAGCTTCCTTGCCGGGGGCTTCAGCCTTAGCCTTCTTGCCGGTACTGAGTGTGCCCGATCCTTCGATGGTCATCACTATCTTATCCTTGCACCTCTTGTTGCACTTTTTGCTCTTCTTCTTCTGGCTGGTGGATTCATCATCATCCTCTGAATCGATGTCGATGCAATCTTCCTCTCCAGGGAGTTTCCTTCCCTCCTACATCCGAGCGCACTTGTCCACCAAGGTGTAAAGTTCCTTCATATTGTTGGGCAGCCGCACATTCATCTTGGAATGTATCATGTGGTTGTGCACATTGGACTGGAAGGCAGCTATTACAGCCGCTCGATGGATATTTGGGATATTCCTGTGGACTCTGCTGAATCTTTGCAAATACTTGTGGAGAGTCTCTCCTTCTTTCTGTTGAAGAAGCTGCAAGTCGATGGGCCATCCTGGTTCTTGACGGCCGCCTGTGAAGGCGCCAATGAACTCATGGCATATGTCTGTCCATGACGAAATGGAGTTCTCCGGCAGGTGGATCAACCAAGACCTCACGTTGGACTTGAGTGCCAAAGGGAAGTAGTTAGCAAACACCTTTTCATCTCTTCCTTCGGCAGCTTTATTGCACACAGCGAGGCTCTTGTAACTAGCTGTTGTTTCACTATTTTCGTAGTGCCATATTGCCAGATCTATATTGACTTGTTCCAAATGTAGAGGAAATCCCGCAAGGACCAAAAAGTACCTAAACCAAAATATGTGGAAATCTTCAAGGACTGTCACACAAGCAAGACGAAGGGCATGACTACACCAGTGAAAGCCGCTATTGTAATTCCTTAATCCTCATGCCTTTTAACTACTACTTACTCTGCCTTGTGCATTGAACTCCACGGTTTGCAGCTAATGTCTATTACTCTTTTCAATTTTATACACAATTGTCTTAGCATATCATTGCACCTTACAACGTTTAAAAGAGAGGAGTGATGTTCCTTTGATCTTGATTCTAGTTCTGTGCTGGACTTGCCCACACAACGTTACAATTGCATGTTTTTCTGTTCTTAGTTGTTTTGTGAGATGAATGATGTCATACTATGCTTACCGTATTATAAATTATGTCTCTTTATCCTTAGCTGTCAATACAATATGAAGAAATAGACAATACCTTAGCCATGGTACATGGTCATATGTATGGAACCTGGTTTTATTATGTACTTTGCAGTAAAATACAACTAATATTTTACATGGGTTCACTAGAATAAGTTCTGTATATAGACCAAAGCTATTCTATTTGGTTTTGCTACCTCCTTAATATCTTCTGTTCTGGTACTACTAATGTACAAACTCAACTTTTCAGCAAGCTATGGAACAAAAGGTGGAACTGCCACCTTCTGAAGGCGACGAGGCAACGATAACCGCAATGTTACCTCTTCCTGCAGTGGGTCAGTACCTGTCCACTAACAGTGGCAAAAGCACGTTCTTGCGTAATACTGGGTTGGTTGTGAAGGCAATCTCGTCCAAACTGCCTCATGATCAAGATATGCAAGCTCAAAATAATGTTATATCTGCGCTCCAGACACAAGTCCAATCGCTAACAGAGACACTTTGTGAAAGAAGGACAGACATTGTTCGATGTCGTCAAGATATGCATGGTTTTGAAACCAGTATCAGACATTTGCTATGTTGTTCAGGAGCCTGGGAGAAATGAAGGCAAAGGTTATGGTGGTCCATCGGACAGTATAGCTTGAAAACTTAACAGTCAGGTCAAATGAACTGAGCTTCTGAACTTCTGGTGGTGCCTTTATCTGCCAGACTGTTAACTTTTATGCCAACCTTCCTTTTGTTTTATGGTTGTAATATGTTTTGTTGCGATACAAAATTTGTTTTTAACATGCAGCGACCGGCTGAAGGAAACAACAAGCCATTTTCCTATAGTGTAGGGTGTTCCCTATATTTGCACTGGTGGCGAACTTTGATGCCTAGTGGATGTAATCTGTGCAATCACCTTAATAGCCTAGCGTTGTTTCTGGTTTATTTATTTCTCTAGTCTTAATTTTTCCTTGGTTTGCTACTGGGCGCAACAACGATGGGCCAGTTACGGACCGTTGTAACCTTGAGCCTGCTACGGGCCGTAGGATCAATGGGCCTTCTACGGGTCATCGGATGAATGGGCCTCTAAAGGGCCGTAGAATCAATGGGATTCCTACGGGTCATTGGATACATGGGCCGACATGGGCCGTAAATGGGCATAATAGGTATCGGGACAGCACGGTAACGGGCCGTTAACATGCCGGAACACAGCAAAGGCTTAATTCTTTCAGAGGCATAACGGGTCGTTAATGGGCCAGAATACATGACGGGTTAACAGGCCACAGACGGGCCGATTCTAACCACGGGCTGAATTTGGCCCATTAGGAGAAAAGGCCGGTAACGGCCCGGAAGTAATCGAGGATCGGAAAGGAGCCCAAGAAAGTATGGGCCGTCAGTAGGCCGAAAGCTAACACGGGCTGGAAACGGCCCATGTGAATCATGGGTCGTTAATGGGTACAAAGAAATTTACTGTTCATTATGGGCCAGAGTCACCGCGGTCCACTAAAGGGCCCAAAGATACAAAAGGCCTCATATGGGCCGAAAGACGTCGTGGGCCATACATGGGCCAAAAGTGAAATGGGCTGGTGTTATACTGGACGGCCCACATGACCCTGTTGGGCCGAATTCGGGAACGCCATAACAGGCCGTGAGTTACCGGGTCGTAAAATGGCTATATGCGAACAGACCTTTAACAGGCTTTTCATGGGCCGGCCGGCTAGCTTTTGACCAAGTCAAATGGGTCAGCCTTTGTAAGCTATATGGGCCACTGTTGGGCCGTGCCACATGTATGGATATCATAGGTGCCTCTTTGTCCCAATGACGAGCTGACACGTGGTTCCTCCAGTCAATGAGAATTTTACACGTGGAAAATCCCCATTGGTCTGGGCTGTTAGCGGGTTATCGAATCCAAACCGGAACCCGATAGCTTAACGGCGACCCGTTATGGTGGATCACACGTGGCAGTTACCCTTGAGGAAAACACTTCCATGATGTGCCATTTATCTTCATGGAAGTGGACACTTCCGTGATGATAATTTCAGTATTGACATGGAACACTTTTATGACAACACAGGGTATGATTATCTTGATTCTATCATAAAATCGTCATGGATGTACATGCATGACAGAAAGCGTGACCTACTGTGACAAACACGTATCATCACGGAAGTGTTTTTTTGTAGTGCATTCACTATTCACTCATTGACCAATCTACGTTGGCTGCTGACTGGGCGGTTAGCTGGGCCCACTAACCCCACCTGTAAGCATCTATGGCTAGCCCACGGTGGGTACACTTAGCACTTTCTGTTTATTTTTGAATTAACATTAAATCCAGGAATTTTTGGAATATGTTTAAAACTATGGAAATTAATATAAAATAATACATAACTCGCATGAAAATAATATATATGAAAGTTGCTTAGAAAAATATGATGAATTACAATATGCCATCCGTTCATCTGTCACGTGCCTCTAGCATAGCGAACATGGATCCGTCCCCTCAGATTCATCCCTATATGTTTTCCCTCTCAGTCTGTAGCACGTAGCACTGCGTTAGGTCACCCCTAGCATATCGTTTTGCTATGTCATGCCTTGTGATGCTATTGTTTGCTCTGTTATTTGTTTGTTTCCCCTTCGTTGCTTCTTTTTCGGTAGATCCCGATACTACGATAGACCCCGAGACCGCTGTTGACCTAGTGATCGACTACTTCACCTTTGTGGGTCTGTATCTGTCTGCAGAGCTTTGATACGTCTCCGTCGTATCTATAGTTTTTGATTGTTTCATGCCAATATTATACCACTTTCACATACTTTTGGCAACTTTTTATATGATTTATTGGTCTAACCTATTGATCCAGTGCCAAGTGCCAGTTCCTGTTTTCTGCATGTTTTTTGTATCGCGGAGTATCCATATCAAACAAAGTCCAAATGCAATAAATTTCACGGAGAATTATTTTGGAATATATGTGATTTTTGGGAGTTGGAATCATCGCAAACGGAGGCCCGTGGTGGGCACAACCCACCAGGGCGCGGCCCCGTAGCCTGGCGCGCGGTGGTGGGTTGTGCCCACCTCATACGCCGGTTGGAGCTCTACTTCAGGCGCAAGGAAGCTTATATCCATAAATAATCGTGTTAAATCTCAGTGTAATCGGAGTTACGGATCTCCGGGAATATAAGAAACGGTTTTCGGCCAGATCTGGTGAGCGCGAAACAGAAGAGAACAGAGAGGGAGATCCAATCTCGGAGGGGCTCCCGCCCCTCCGCAGCCATGGAGACCAAGGACCAGAGGGGGAACTCTCCTCCCATCTAGGAGGGAGGCCAAGGAAGAAGAAGAAGGAGGGGGGCTCCCTCCCCCTCTCTTCGGGTGGCACCGGAGTGCCGCCGGGGCAACGATCGGGACGGCGATCTACATCAACAATCTTGCTACCGTCAACACCAACTCTCTCCCCCTCTATGCAGCGGTGTAACACCTCTTCTCCATGCTATAATCTCTACTTAAACATGGTGCTCGACTCCATATATTATTTCCCAATGATCTATGGTTATCCTATGATGTTTGAGTAGATCTGTTTTGTCCTGTGGGTTAATTGTGATCTTGGTTGGTATGATTGTATATTTTATTTATGGTGCTGTCCTATGGTGCCCTCCGTCTCGCGCAAACATGAGGGGCCCCCGCTGTAGGGTGTTTCAATATGTTCATGGTTTACTTATTGTCAGTGTTGTGGGGGATGATAGCAGCCCAAACACGGATAGGTGGGTTATGGCATATGGGAGTAAAGAGGACTTGATACTTAATGCTATGGTTGGGTTTCACGACCTTAATGATCTTTAGTAGTTGCGGATGCTTGCTAGGGGTCCAATCATAACTGCATATGATCCAAGTATAGAAAGTATGTTAGCTCATGCCTCTCCCTCATATAAAATTACAAGAATGATTACCGGTACTTGTTATCGATTGCCTAGGGACAAATAACTTTCTTATTGAGAAAAGCTCTCTACTAAAACTAATTTAGTTGTGTCTTTATCTTGCAAACCTATCCTATCATACCTACAAAGTACTTCTAGTTTCATACTTGTTCTAGGTAAAGCGAACGTCAAGCGTGCGTAGAGTTGTATCGGTGGTCGATAGAACTTGAGGGAATATTTGTTCTACCTTTAACTCATCATTGGGTTCGACACTCTTACTTATCGAAAGAGGCTACAATTGATCCCCTATACTTGTGGGTTATCAAGACCTTTTTCTAGCGCCGTTGCTGGGGAGCAATAGCGTGGGGTGAATATTCTCGTGTGTGCTTGTTTGCTTTATCACCAAGTAGTTTTTATTTCCTGTTCTAAGTTGTTCTCTATCTTTAGTTATGAATATGGAACACGAAACACCAAAAAAATTAGTGGTACTTGCTACTCATGGAGATGGGGAACCTCCTAAAACCCTCGATTCTCGATATGTGAAAAATATTATGCACTACTTTGTTAATCCTGAGAAAACCCCATTCAACTTGATAATGGGAGTAACATTGGATCAACGTGAATACTTTAGGGATTAGCACTTGACTCAAAAGGGAAAACTTTTATGGGATCAAATTGAAATGCTGCATTGGTATGCTTGGAATCCATGCTTGAGATATGATTATACTTGTTGCTCTAAGATTGATGCTCCACGTCTTCCCTTTTCATGTGAGTTTAATGATAATGAAACCTTGGCTTCTTATGCTAATGGTATATATGATTACTATGATGTGGAAAGAATAGAAGAATTTGCTGCTTTTAAGGGTGCTTATGAAATTGAATCTTTGTTTGAAAAATATGAAGCTTTTGATGATGATGTTTATAGACCTGAAAATTTTGCCATCCTTAAAGATTGCTATGATAATTATAAATACAATTCCGATATTGATGAATTTATTGAGAAAGTCTCTGTTGTCCAAGAAGAGACTAATGTTTTGCAGGAGTCTATGGAAGAAGGAATGGATGAAACTGTGAGCCCATTGGATGAAAAAGATGATGAGGAGAGCGAAGATCAAAAGGAGGACGATCGAATTAGCTACCCGTGCCCACCTTCTAATTAGATTAACTCTTAAACCCATACATTATTTATTTTCCCTTAGTTCTTTCCGAAGGATGAATGCTATGATAATTGCTATGATCCCGTTGATTCTTTTGAAATATCCCTTTTTGATGAAATTGATGCTTGCTATGCTTGTGGCCATGATGCCAATTTAAATAATGCTTATGGAGATGAACTTGCTATAGTTCCTTATGTCAAGAATGAAATTGTTGCTATTGCACCCACACATGATAGTCCTATTATCTTTTTGAATTCTCCAAACTACACTATATCAGAGAAGTTTGCTCTTGTTAAGGATTATGTTGATGGGTTGACTTTTACCGTTGCACACGAAGATTTTGATGAATATAATATGCATGTGCTTGCTGCTCCTACTCGCAATTATTCTGAGAGAGGAACTACATCTCCGCCTCTCTATGTTTCCAACACGATAAAATTGCAAGAAACGGCTTATGCTATGTATTGGCCATTACTTGATGTGCATGAATTGTTCTTGTATGACATGCCAATGCATAGGAAGAGAGTTATACTTCGTCATTGCATGATATATGTTGATTTGTGCTCACTACTAAATGCCAAATAATTGTTAATTAAAATTGGCTTTGATATACCTTGGGATCCGGGTGGATTCATCACTTGAGCACTTTATGCCTAGCTTAATGGCTTTAAAGAAAGCGCTACCAGGGAGACAACCCGGAAGTTTTAGAGAGTCATTTATTTCTATTGAGTTCTTTTAGAAATTTTAAAAACAAAAAGAATATAGAGGGGAACTTAAAACTTCACACAAAGAAAAGTGAAAGTGAGATAGACGAGCACCGTGGAAGCGGGAGCTAGCCTTGAACTTTGTTCATGCCCATGGAAACTTTGTGAACCTTAATTACAGAAACTTTTCAACAAAAACAATTATCCCCTTGTACAATTCCATTGTATTATAAAAATAATGTGGCAAGATTTGCCTTTAGGATGTTTACATTGTTTGTTGGTTTGTGTGGTGCAAAACAGAAACTTTGGCTCTAGTGCGCGATTTTACATTTTTTACTAGAACGTCAAACGGTTATGAAAACTTTCTACACTATCTTTCTATACAAACTGTTTATTTTTCATAATTTTTTCAGAATTTTTGGAGTACCAGAAATATGATGAATGTTCAGATTACTACAAACTGTCTTGTTTAAGACAAATTCTTTTTTTGATGCATTGTTTGCTTGTTTTGATGAAACTGTTGATTTCTATCAGTCGATTAAGCCATGGAAAAGTTATATTACAGTAGCTACAATGCAAAAAAAATATGAATTGGTTTTCAACAGTACTTAGTGTAGTGATTTGCTTTATTATACTAACGGATCTTACCGAACTTTCTGTTGAGTTTTGTGTGGATAAAGTGATCAAAGATCGAGAAGGTCTCGATATGAGGAGAAGGAGGAGAGGCAAGAGCTCAAGATTGGGGATGCCCAAGGCACCCCAAGTAAATATTCAAGGAGACACAAACGTCTAAGCTTGGGGATACCCCGGAAGGCATCCCATCTTTCTTCAACAAGTATTGGTATGTTTTCGGTTTCGTTTCGTTCATGTGATATGTGCAAATCTTGGAGCGTCTTTTGCATTTAGTTTTCACTTTTCTTTTATGCACCATGCTGGTATGAGATAGTCCATGGTTGATTTATAGAATGCTCATTGCACTTCACTTATATATTTTGAGTATGGCCTTTATAGAATGCTTCATGTGCTTCACTTATATCATTTGAAGTTTGGATTGCCTGTTTCTCTTCACATAGAAAACCGTTGTTTGTAGAATGCTCTTTTGCTTAACTTATACTTGTTAGAGCATGGTCTTTTGTAGAAAGAATTAAACTCTCATGCTTCACTTATATCTATTTAGAGACTCAAAAGGAATTGGTCATTTGCATGGTTAGTCATAAAATTCTACATAAAACTTATGGATCACTTAATATGATATGTTTGATTCCTTGCAATAGTTTTGCGATATAGAGATGGTAATATGTGGGAGGTACTAGTAAACGGTTGTGGTTAGTAAGAATATTCGTGTTAAGCTTTGTGATTCCCGAAGCATGCACGTATAGTCTCTCATTATGCTATGATGTTGAAGCATGATTTATTATTGATTGTCTTCCTTGTGAGTGGCGGTTGGGGACGAGCGATGGTCTTTTACTACCAATCTATCCCCCTAGGGGCATGCGTAGTAGTACTTTGCTTCGAGGGCTAATAAAATTTTGCAATAAGTATATGAGTTCTTTATGACTAATGTGAGTCCATGGATTATACGCACTCTTACCTTTTCGCAATTTGCTAGCCTCTACGGTACCGTGCATTGCCCTTTCTCACATTGAGACATGGTGCAAACTTCGCAGGTGCATCCAAACCCCGTGATATGATACGCTCTATCACACATAAGATTATTATATCTTCCTCAAAACAGCCACCATACCTACCTATTATGGCTTTTCCATGGCCATTCCGAGATATATTGCCATGCAACTTCCACCGCTTCTGTTTGATGACTTGAGCATTCATTGTCATATTGCTTTGCATGATCATATAGCTGACATAGTAGTTGTGGCTCAGCTACCGTTCAGCATTTTTCATACATGTTACGCTAGATCATTGCACATCCTGGTACATTGCCAGAGGCATTCATATAGAGTCATATTTTGTCATAGGTATCGAGTTGTAATTTTTATTTCTTTTGAGTTATAAGTAAATAGAAGTGTGATGATCATCATTATTCATTTTTAGAGCAGTGCCCCAGTGAGGGAAGGATGATGGAGACTAGGATTCCCCCACAAGTCGGTATGAGACTCCGGACAATGAGAGAGAGAAAATAAAAAGAAAAAAAGAAAATTAAAAAGAAAGAAAGAAATAAAAGAAATAAATAAACAGAGAGAGAAGGGGCATTGTTAGTATCCTTTACCACACTTGTGCTTCAAAGTAGCACCATGTTTTTCATATGGAGAGTCTCCTATGTTGTCACTTTCATATACTAGTGGGAATTTTTCATTATAGGATTAGATGCACACCCACTTAGTTTTCATATTGAGCTTTCATACATTTATAGCTCTTAGTGCATTCATTGCATGGCAATCCCTACTCCTCACGTTGATATCAATTGATGGGCATCTCCATAGCCCGTTGGTTAGCCGCATCGATGTGAGACTTTCTACTTTTTGTCTTCTTTATATTTACCCCTATCATCATACTCTATTCCACCCATAGTGCTATATCCATGGCCTGCGCTCATGTATTGCGTGAGGGTTGAAAAAGCTGAAGCGCGTTAAAAAGTATGAACCAATTGCTCGGCTTGTCATCGGGGTTGTGCATGATAAATACTTTGTGTTAAGAAGACAGAGCATGACAAGACTATATGATTTTGTTGGGATAGCTTTCTTTAGCGTTGATATTTTGAAAGACATGATTGTTTATTGGGATGCCTGAGTATTGATGTCTTTATGTCAAATTATAGACTATTGCTTTGAATCACTTATGTCTTAATATTCATGCCATGATTAGATATATGATCAAGTTTATGCTAGGTAGCCTTCCACATCAAAAATTATCTTTTTTATCATTTACCTGCTCGAGGACGAGTAGGAATTAAGCTTGGGGATGTTGATACGTCTCCGTCGTATCTATAATTTTTTATTGTTTCATGCCAATATTATACCACTTTCACATACTTTTGGCAACTTTTTATATGATTTATTGGACTAACCTATTGATCCAGTGCCAAGTGCAAGTTCCTGTTTTCTGCATGTTTTTTGTATCGCAGAGTATCCATATCAAACGAAGTCCAAATGCAATAAAATTTCACGGAGAATTATTTTGGAATATATGCGATTTTTGGGAGCTGGAATCACCGCAAACGGAGGCCCGTGGTGGGCACAACTCACCAGGGCACGATCCCGGAGCCTGGCGCGCGGTGGTGGTTTGTGCCCACCTCGTACGTTGGTTCGAGCTCTACTTCGGGCGCAAGGAAGCTTATATTCGGAAAAAAAATCGTGTTAAAATCTCAGCGCAATCAGAGTTACGGATCTCCGGGAATATAAGAAACGGTTTTCGTCCAGATCTGGGGAGCGCGAAACAGAAGAGAACAGAGAGGGAGATCCAATCTCGGAGAGGCTTGATACGTCTCCAACGTATCTATAATTTTTTATTGCTCCATGCTATTATATATTCTGTTTTGGATGTTTAATGGGCTTTATTATACACTTTTATATTATTTTTGGGACTAACCTATTAACCCAAGGCCCAGTGCAAATTGCTGTTTTTTTGCCTATTTCGGTGTTTCGCAGAAAAGGAATATCAAACGGAGTCCAAACGGAATGAAACCTTCGGGAGCGTGATTTTTTGAACAAATGTGATCCAGAGGACTTGGAGTGGACGTCAAGCAATCAAGGAGGAGGCCACGAGGCAGGGGGTGCGCCTACCCCCTGGGCGCGCCCTCCACCCTCGTGGGCCCCTCGTGGCTCCACCGACCTACTTCTTCCTCCTATATATACCTACGTACCCCGAAACCATCGAGGAGCACCAAGAAAACCTATTTCCACTGCCGCAACCTTCTATACCCATGAGATCCCATCTTGGGGCCTTTTCCGGCGCTCCGCCGGAGGGGAATCGATCATGGAGGGCTTCTACATCAACACCATAGCCTCTCCGATGATGTGTGAGTAGTTTACCACAGACCTTCGGGTCCATAGTTATTAGCTAGATGGCTTCTTCTCTCTCTTTGGATCTCAATACAAAGTTCTCCTCGATCTTCTTGGAGATCTATTCGATGTAACTCTTTTTGCGGTGTGTTTGTCGAGATCCAATGAATTGTGGGTTTATGATCAAGATTATCTATGAACAATATTTGAATATTCTCTGAATTCTTTTATGTATGATTGGTTATCTTTGCAAGTCTCTTCGAATTATCAGTTTGGTTTGGCCTACGAGATTGATCTTTCTTGCAATGGGAGAAGTGCTTAGCTTTGGGTTCAACCATTTCCATAAACCTCCTTATATATTGCCATGCAACTTTCCATCGTTCCGTTTATTATGACATGCTTCATCATTGTCATATTGCCTTGCATGATCATGTAGGTGACATCGTATTTGTGGCAAAGCCACCATGCATATTATTTCATACATGTATCTCTTGATTCATTGCCCATCCCGGTACACCGCCGGAGGCATTCATAGAGTCATATTTTGTTCTAGTATCGAGTTGTAATCATTGAGTTGTAAATAAATAGAAGTGTGATGATCATTATTAATAGAGCATTGTCCCAAATAAAAAAAAGAGAAAGGCCAAAAAAAAGAGAAGGCCCAAAAAAGGGGGGACAATGCTACTATCCTTTTTCCACACCTGTGCTTCAAAGTAGCACCATGATCTTTATGATAGAGAGTCTCTTGTTTTGTCACTTTTATATACTAGTGGTATTTTTTCATTATAGAACTTGGCTTGTATATGCCAACAATGGGCTTCCTCAAATGCCCTAGGTCTTCATGAGCAAGCAAGTTGGATGCACACCCACTTAGTTTCTTTTGTTGACCTTTCATACATTTATAGCTCTAGTGCATCTGTTGCATGGCAATCCCTACTTCGTGCATTGACATCAATCGATGGGCATCTCCCTAGCCCGTTGATTAGCCGCGTCAATGTGAGACTTTCTCCTTTTTTGTCTTCTCCACATAACCCCCATCATCATATTCTATTCCACCCATAGTGCTATATCCATGGCTCACGCTCATGTATTGGGTGAAAGTTGAAAAAGTTTGAGATTACTAAAGTATGAAACAATTGCTTGGCTTGTCATCGGGGTAGTGCTAGATGAGAGCATTCTTGTGTGACAAAAATGAAGCATGGCCAAACTATATGATTTTGTAGGGATGAGCTTTCTTTGGCTATGTTATTTTGAGAAGACATACTTGCTTGGTTAGTATGCTTGAAGTATCATTATTTTTATGTCAATACTGAACTTTTATCTTGAATCTTTCAGATCTGAACATTCATGCCACAATAAAGAAAATTACATTGAAGAATATGCTAGGTAGCATTCCACATCAAAAATTCTGTTTTTATCATTTACCTACTCGAGGACGAGCAGGAATTAAGCTTGGGGATGCTTGATACGTCTCCAAGGTATCTATAATTTTTGATTGCTCCATGCTATTATATATTCTGTTTTGGATGTTTAATGGGCTTTATTATACACTTTTATATTATTTTTGGGACTAACCTATTAACCCAAGGCCCAGTGCATATTGCTGTTTTTTTGCCTATTTCAGTGTTTCGCAGAAAAGGAATACCAAACGGAGTCCAAACAGAATGAAACCTTCGGGAGCATGATTTTTGGAACAACCGTGATCCAGAGGACTTGGAGTGGACGTCAAGCAATCAACGAGGAGGCCACGAGGCAGGGGGGCGCGCCTACCCCCCTGGGCGCGCCCTCCACCCTCGTGGACCCCTCGTGGCTCCACCGACCTACTTCTTCCTCCTATATATACCTACGTACCCTGAAACCATCGAGGAGCACCACGAAAACCTATTTCCACCGCCGCAACCTTCTGTACCCGTGAGATCCCATCTTGGGGCTTTTCCGGCGCTCCGTCGGAGGGGGAATCGATCACGGAGGGCTTCTACATCAACACCATAGCCTCTCCGATGATGTGTGAGTAGTTTACCACAGACCTTCGGGTCCATAGTTATTATCTAGATGGCTTCATCTCTCTCTTTGAATCTCAACACAAAGTTCTCCTCGATCTTCTTGGAGATCTATTTCATGTAACTCTTTCTGCCGTGTGTTTGTCGAGATCCGATGAATTGTGGGTTTATGATCAAGATTATCTATGAACAATATTTGAATCTCCTCTGAATTCTTTTATGTATGATTGGTTATCTTTGCAAGTCTCTTCGAATTATCAGTTTGGTTTGGCCTACTAGATTGATCTTTCTTGCAATGGAAGAAGTGCTTAGCTTTGGGTTCAATCATGCGGTACCATCGAGGATTTGTATTGTTGCCATCGAGGATATAAAGATGGATAAAAAGATGGGGTTTATATCATATTGCTTGAGTTTATCCCCCTACATCATGTCATCTTGCCTAATGCGTTACTCTGTTCTTATGAACTTAATACTCTAGATGCATGCTGGACAGCGGTCGATGTGTGGAGTAATAGTAGTAGATGCAGGCAGGTGTCGGTCTACTTTTTGCGGACGTGATGCCTATATACATGATCATGCCTAGATATTCTCATAACTATGCTCAATTCTATCAATTGCTCGACAGTAATTTGTTCACCCACCGTAATACTTATGCTATCTTGAGAGAAGCCACTAGTGAAACCTATGGCCCCCGGGTCTATCTTCCATCATATTAATCTTCCGACAACTAGCTATTTCTATCTCCGTTTATTTTGCAATCTTTACTTTTAACCTTTATCATAAAAATACCAAAAATATTATCTTATCATCTCTATCAGATCTCACTTTTGCAAGTGCCGTGAAGGGATTGACAACCCCCTTATCGCGTTGGTTGCAAGGTTCTTATTTGTTTGTGTAGGTACGAGGGACTTGCGTGTGGCCTCCTACTGGATTGATACCTTGGTTCTCAAAAACTGAGGGAAATACTTATGCTACTTTGCTGCATCACCCTTTCCTCTTCAAGGGAAAAACCAACGCATGCTCAAGAGGTAGCAGGGCTCCCGCCCCTCCGCAGCCGTGGAGACCAAGGACCAGAGGGGGAACTCTCCGCCCATCTAGGGGGCATGCCAAGGAAGAAGAAGAAGGAGGGGGATCTCTCCCCCCTCTCCCGGTGGAGTGCCGCCGGGGCAACGATCGGGACGGCGATCTACATCAGCAATCCTGCTACCGTCAACACCAACTCTGTCCCCATCTATGGAGCGGTGTAACACCTCTTCTCCCCGATGTAATCTCTACTTAAACATGGTGCTCAACTCCATATATTATTTCCGAATGATCTATGGTTATCCTATGATGTTTGAGTAGCTCTGTTTTGTCCTGTGGGTTAATGGTGATCTTGGTTGGTATGGTTGTATATTTTATTTATGGTGTTGTCCTACGGTGCCCTCCATCCGGGCAAACATCAGGGGGCCCCGCTGTAGGGTGTTGCAATATGTTCATGGTTTACTTATTGTCAGTGTTGCGGCGGATGACAGCAGCCCAAACGCGGATAGGTGGGTTATGGCGTATGGGAGTAAAGAGGACTTGATACTTAATGCTATGGTTGGGTTTCACGACCTTAATGATCTTTAGTAGTTGCGGATGCTTGCTAGGGGTCCAATCATAAGTGCATATGATCCAAGTAGAGAAAGTATGTTAGCTCATGCCTCTCCCTCAAATAAAATGACAAGAATGATTACCGGTACTTGTTATCGATTGCCTAGGGAGAAATAACTTTCTGGTAGACCAAAGCTCTCTACTAAAACTAATTTAGTTGTGTCTTCATCTTGCAAACGTATCCTATCACACCTACAAAGTACTTCTAGTTTCATACTTGTTCTATGTAAAGCGAACGTCAAGCGTGCGTAGAGTTGTATCGGTGGTCGATAGCACTTGAGGGAATATTTGTTCTACCTTTAGCTCCTCGTTGGGTTCGACACTCTTACTTATCGAAAGAGGCTACAATTGATCCCCTATACTTGTGGGTTATCAAGATTCCAGGCAAGCAAACCCCCCTTAATCATTCCGATATCGCCCATTACATTCTCTCTCTTGCTTGCATTAGATTTTGCTACTGTACTTGGTTGCTCCTATTCTGATGCATCGCCTGCTGTTGTAACCTGATCTTATACCATACCTGCTTATCCTAAATTGCTTAGTATAGGTTGAATAGTGATCCATGAGTGACCCCTCACCTTGTCCCAGTTGCCCCCGCTTGATGATCGATGACTCGATCAACATGATCGACTTCCAGAGCCCGACACATCACATCACCCCCCCTTAGTTGTACGACTTTGGAGAGATACTATCAAGTTTCAAGAGTGAAACCTCGTATAGCACTTCTGATGTTAACTCTGTAGTGTAGCTAATTGGTCGTGGTCTTCTAGGGTGATTCCTCCTTCACCACTCCTGATAACGACTCTGTCGTGCAACCCCTCAAGTGTGGACCATTGAGGGTGATTCCTCCAAGTCCACCTTGATGGTTACATCAAGTGGGAATCCATAGAGGGTGATTCCGCGGGTTTCCCCCTTGATGTTATGGACACACGGTTACTTTGACTTTACCACAAAACCATGTTACTGAAGTCGGGTCGGCCCTGAGGGGTACCCATGAGTTGATTTGTAGTCGGGTTGACCTGGAGGGTACCCGCAAGATTTCTACGTGGCATGGCCGGGCATTCCGGGCCCTTGCCGCAATTCCACGAGACGGGGCGATGGGGTCACGTGATTGTGAGTCTCTGCTCGTTACCGCGTGCTCCCAAGCCACTAACGAGATTGGGTATTTAATCTGAGTTGTCCACTGACCTATACGCACTAACCACCATGTGGGAACAGTTATGGGCACTCGACGTCGTAGTATTAGCCGAAGCTTTCCAGACGTCAGCGACTGAGCGGCGCACGCCGGGTTGGACCGCATAAAGCACCCACCTTTGTAATGGAGGCTGCCAGGTCTGCTCACCGACCGGCCATTGAACATGCAGGTGTGCAACGGGCGATGGGCCCAAGATCCCTGTGCGCATAGGATTTAGACCAGCGTGCTGACCTCTTTGTTGGGCCTAGGTAGGATTGTGACTTGTTGATCTTCCAAGGCCGGGCATGACCCACGAAAGTGTGTCCGGCCAGAGTGATCGAGCGTGTTAGGTAATGTGGTGCACCCCTACAGGGAAGTTAATCTATTCGAATAGCCTTGTCCATGGTAACAGGATGACTTGGAGTTGTATTCCGATCTTTACAACTGGAACTAGTTACTGAGATGTGGATTGGATATGATGGCTCCGAGATTGCTTTCTCGCATGGAGTCGAGAAAGGATCTCTGGGCGTTAATGGTACAACATGCTTGCTTTAAAAAAATGCTATTTTGTACTCTTCGAAATGCTGCAAGATGGTGGCTTCAAGAAGATGCTAGTCTTTGATAGGTAAGGCTTTCCCCTCTATTCTGGCATTATGTAGTTTAGTCCACAGATAGTACCCATTTCTTTGATATCGATGCATATGTAGTGTAGATCCTTGCTTGCGAGTACTTTGGATGAGTACTCACGATTGCTTTGCTCCCCTTTTTCCACCTCTTTCCATTCTTCTTGAATGCTGCAACCATATGGTGGAGCCTAGGAGCCAGATGCTACCGCCGACTACTACTACGCCAATGGAGCCTACTACTACGTGGAGACCGCTGACGTCCAGGAGTAGTTAGGAGGTTCCCATGTAGGAGGCCTTGCCTTTTTTATCGTTGTTGTTGTTTGTGCTAGCCTTCTTGTGACGCCCGGATAATTAAGCTACAGTGATCCCCCGCTAATGATGCCGCGACACCTCGGTTACTGTTGATAAACTCTAGATAATTCAAAACCGAAAAAAATTCAAAATTTAATTAAAGGAAAACAATAAAAGTTTTCAAACATTAAAATAAAAATGCTCGGCTGTACTAAATATTACATAGATAATTATGGTGTAGAAGACACAGTTTTATAAAATGCATAAATATTTTAAAATTGAATTAAAACAGAAGAGAAAATAAACAAAAGAAAGAAAATACAAAAGAGAAAACCAAAAAAAGGAAAAGAACCCCCCCCCCCCGGGGCTCCGGCCGAGCAGGCCACCGGCCCAACTGGGCCACGAACCACCAGGCCGGCCCACCCCCGCACCCCATAAACCTCCCCACTCCCCACTCGCCCCACCGACACCCCCACTCCTCCCCCCGAAATATCTCCCCCCCTCTCTCCCGATTGGATCGGGATCGAGAGGAGGAGGCCGCCGTACGTCGCCGCCTCGTCATCGTTCGCCGCCGCCCGGAGCCCACGCCTCCTCACCGGACCTCCCCATTGGCCTGCCTCCCGCTCCGCCGCGTCGTCCCCGTCGACCATCCCGACTCCCACTGCCCCGTCCCTACTCCCGGCTGTGAGCACGGCCTCCCTCTCCTCTTCTCCCCCTCTCTGTTGCACGTCGCCGACCCCTTGCCTGAGCTCGCGCGCGCCTCACCGCACCCTCCATGCCCGTGCGCGTCTTGCGTCCGCCC
Organism: Triticum aestivum; assembly: GCF_018294505.1. NCBI lineage: Eukaryota > Viridiplantae > Streptophyta > Magnoliopsida > Poales > Poaceae > Triticum > Triticum aestivum. The sequence continues at coordinate 294,405,246 of NC_057814.1, read as the reverse complement.
TCGCGATGCGCCCGCACACGCGCCCCTTTGCCCTGCCACCCGCTTCCCCCTGCTGCAGCTCGCCCTGCCTGCACGCGCGTGCTCGCCCATCCGGCAGTGCCTCCCGCCGTGGCGCCCCTCACCGCCGGCCGCCGTTGGCCGCCCAGCCTAGCACGCCTCGCCCCTTGCCCGCGCTCGCCGGAGCTCCGCCTGCTACCTTCCTCCGCCGCAGCCACCACGCTCGCTGGCCCCGCCGCTCACCGTGCCACCCTCTTTGGTGCTGCTGCTCAAGCAGTGGCCGCGGCCACAGCCGCCGCCGGCGCCGGACCCCGGTATCCCGCGGTTGCGCCGTTCGGGCAGCGCCCAAAGCCCGGCGCCCGGTGTGCCTTGCCGCCGTGCCTGAGGTCTGTGGTCGGGCGCCCACACGCCCTTCGCCCGTTAACCGCCCGCCCCGCTAAGGCCCTTGGCCTTATGAAAAACGGGGCCCGGCCCAGACCGTTTTATAAAAAAATTAATTAATTAATTAATTAATTAAAAATAATTAAAATATTAATTAATTAATCAATTAATTAGAGAATTAATTAACCTTGTTTAATTAACCTAGTTAACTATTGTTAATTAACTAAACAGTCAATGACATGCGGGACCCACACGTCAGTTGACCAGTCAACACCTCTGTTGACTGCTGACGTCATGCTAATGTCATGCTGACGTCAGTGTGCACTGTTCTGGATAATGTTGGATTAAAACAATTAAATAAATGCTAAAATGTGATTTAAATCTTTTAAAATCAATATAAATAAACCATAGCTCGGAAGGAAAAACTTTGTACATGGAAGTTTCTCAGAACGACGAGACGAATCCGGATACGAAGCCCGTTCGTCCGCCACACATCCCTAGCATTGCAAACACGCAACTTTCCCCCTCCGGTTCATCTGTCCGAAAACGCGAAACATCGGGGATACTTTCCCGGATGTTTCCCCGCTTCGTCGGTATCACCTCCTACCGCGTTAGGGCATACCTAGCACCGCGTATTGCCTCGTTATGTTTTGTGTTGCTTTGTTTGCTCTATACTTACTGTTTCTTCACCCCTCTTCTTCCCCGGTAGACCCCGAGACCGGCGCTGATGCCACCGAGTATGACTACGTCACCGACGAACCTTCTTCCTGTACAACAGAGCTTCCAGGCAAGCCCCCCCCCCCCTTGATCACCAGATATCGCCTATTCTTCTCTATACTGCTTGCGTTAGAGTATTGTAGCATGTTACTGCTTTCCGTTAATCCTATTCTGCTGCATAGCCTGTCATTGTTGCTACAGTTGTTACCCTTACCTGCAATCCTAAATGCTTAGTATAGGATGCTAGTATTCCATCAGTGGCCCTACACTCTTGTCCGTCTGCCATGCTATACTACTGGGCCGTGATCACTTCGGGAGGTGATCACGGGCATATGATATATACTTTATACTATTACATTACTTATCATACTGTTTGGAGATGGGGGCTGAAGAGGCAGGTGGCTCCATCCCGGTAGAGGTGGGCCTGGGTTCCCGACGGCCCCCGACTGTTACTTTGTGGCGGAGCGACAGGGCAGGTTGAGACCACCTAGGAGAGAGGTGGGCCTGGCACTGGTCGGCATTCGCGGATACTTAACACGCTTAACGAGATCTTGGTATTTGATCTGAGTCTGGCCACTGGCCTATACACACTAACCAACTACGCGGGAACAGTTATGGGCACTCGGCGTCATGGTATCAGCTGAAGCCTTCGTGACGTTAGCGACTGAGCGGCGCGCGCCGGATTGGACTGGAACGCCTGCTAGGCTAGGTCTGCTTCCGGCTGCACACGCAACGTGCAGGTGTGCAATGGGCAATGGGCCTAGACCCCTGCGCCATAGGATTTAGACCGGCGTGCTGACCTCTCTGTTGTGCCTAGGTAGGGCCGCGACGTGTTGATCTTCCGAGGCCGGGCATGACCCAGGAAAGTGTGTCCGGCCAAATGGGATCGAGCGTGTTGAGTTATGTGGTGCACCCCTGCAGGGAAGTTTATCTATTCGAATAGCCGTGTCCCTCGGTAAAAGGACGACCCGGAGTTGTACCTTGACCTTATGACAACTAGAACTGGATACTTAATAAAACACACCCTTCGAAGTGCCAGATATAACCCGGTGATCGCTCTCTAACAGGGCGACGAGGAGGGGATCGCCGGGTAGGATTATGCTATGCGATGATACTTGGTGAACTTATCATCTACTCTCTCCTACATGCTACAAGATGGAGGTTGCCAGAAGCGTAGTCTTCGACAGGATTAGCTATCCCCCTCTTATTCTGGCATTTTGCAGTTCAGTCCACCGATATGGCCCTTTACACATATACCCATGCATATGTAGTGTAGCTCCTTGCTTGCGAGTACTTTGGATGAGTACTCACGGTTGCTTTTCTCCATCTTTTCCCCCTTTCCCTTCTACCTGGTTGTCGCAACCAGATGCTGGAGCCCAGGAGCCAGACGCCACCGTCGACGACGATTCCTACTACACCGGAGGTGGCTACTTCTACGTGCAGGCCGCTCACGACGACCAGGAGTAGTTTAGGAGGATCCCAGGCAGGAGGCATGCGCCTCTTTCGATCTGTATCCCAGTTTGTGCTAGCCATCTTATGGCAACTTGTTTAACTTATGTCTGTACTCAGATATTGTTGCTTCCGCTGACTCGTCTATGATCGAGCACTTGTATTCGAGCCCTCGAGGCCCCTGGCTTGTATTATGATGCTTGTATGACTTATTTTATTTTAGAGTTGTGTTGTGATATCTTCCCGTGAGCCCCTGATCTTGATCGTACACGCTTGCATGCATGATTAGTGTACGATTGAATTGGGGGCGTCACAAGTTGGCATCAGAGCCGACTGCCTGTAGGAATCCCCCTTCCACACTCCTTGGCCGAAGTCGATTCTAGTCATTGCAAAACTTTTACTAACATGGTTGTGTGCCTTACGGGCCCACGTCGCCAGTGGGTGGTATTAGGATCTTTTACTCCTCGATCTTTACTCTGGGACTCTGAGCTCTCTTCTATTCGGGTTAAATGATTTTGCTAAAAACAAAATTAACTTTAGGTTCTCGAAAGTACTTCCTCCCGGAGAGCCCCTCACTTCAGATGATCGCCTGCTGCACTAGAAGATTCCGAAGTTACTCTATGATGTTCTCTCGAGTCTTTGAGCCATCGCATTTGTGATTTCCTTCCACTGTCAACCCCTATGAAAACTGCATACACTTGCCATTCATACAATCATTCCCCGTTGATCTTGTTATTACAAGATGTCCCGAAATACTCTCTGTTGTCCCGAGAATCCTTTGAGCTTACTGCCTTGCAGTTCCTTACCACATGAATACCCCTACGGATAATTGCTCTCACTTATCGAGTATCCGTTCATCCACAGTTGATTCCTGTATTTCACAAAAGTCTTCGAAATACCATTCGTTCTTCTAGAAATCCTTGACATCCTAATGCTCTTGAAATTCTTGCTTACTAGCTTTATGATTAATCCCATAAGTCCGGTAATCATATTGGCATTCTTTGTCATTATCATTTTGAGTATGTTGATTCAATATGTTTGCGAATGCCCGCAATCATCGTTGATCCTTATAAATTACCTTTCCGGCTGAGCTACCATTCTTTTAACTAGAATTGGTTCTCGACCAATCAAATTGCCGTTGATTGTACCCCTAAGGCTATTCAACTTATCCACCCTTGATCAGAGCGTCTGCTTCTGATCCTTTGATTTGGAAATCATAATTCCTTTGATACCTAAGCATTGAATCATTCAGATGTTCTATGATCTGATGCCCTTGCATTCTTTCTTCAACTGGTTGTGTGCCGATGCTCACATCAGCTCCGCTATGGACCGTGGGGTCCTTTGTTGAATTATCATCTGACAGTGTCCTTCGTATCCAAAAATCTCGAGAAGTTCTTTCCCTCATACATAATTCCATTGATAAATCTTATTCTCTGTTTTGGCAAACCATGCTCTGCTCTCGAGCTGGTGATGTTTACTATGAAGTTTGTGGTATATGTTCCTAAGGTGCCCCGATGGGTTGAACCAACGCCTTCCCTAATCTGTGTGAACCCGAAAGATTTCGCGGGGTCATACTTATCTAGTATTGCACCAGGTAAAACTTTCCACAACTAATGTCATTTTTGAAATACGAGAGGTCAATGTAAGGTTATGCATTGAGGAAGTGGGAGTCGACCTTGAACTTTGTGTTCGTGCCCATGGACATGATGTAGATCCTATCATGGAAGCTTCTGGTAATGATTACTATTTCCTTGATAACTAACTTCTGGTATCTGTGAATTGATCCTTTGCAACCGTGGTTCCGACCATGATTGTTCTTCTTTGATCCCATTTCTCGGACAAGTTAAAACATTTGTCGTCTACAGATCAATGCGTCTGCCCGACCTCTATTATGATCTACCTTCGAGTATTTCCCCTGGTATCTCGAGGATATCATGCCATTGCTCTACATCTTATGAATTTTTGATGAAGTACTAACTTTCCCTGTCGCTGTCACTTCATGGGTGCTGGGTTGTTTGTCAACCCAAAACACCGATAAGTGAATCGGTTCCGCACTCCGAATCAATAACTCTAAAGTAATTTTCGTTGCTTACGAGTTTATTAATCCTTCAAGTCATTCCTAACCTGATCGGCTATATCATTATCGTGCAAACTTTTAACTATGCTACCTGGTCCTTCTTCCCGGAGCACAATTTTTGACGATGAGCTGAGCTTATGTCAATTTTCCTCATCATATCATTTCGCCTTGAACAACAAGCTTGATTTCGAGTTTGTGTCGTGGTTCCAATAACCTTCGCTTCATCATTCATTTGACTTGATGTCGTCGCTGATTGATTACATCTTCATGAAATATCTCGACAAATGTGTCGTGATCATCATCAACCTTATGAGCTCTTCCAGGATATCAACCAGATTCATGAAGAGAATTACCATCCTTGCCCTTGATGAGTTGTTATCATCGGCCACATTATTGCTTTCCCTCCAACACAAACTTGTTCGTGTTTTGTGTTATACCTTGAGTTCCTTGCTACCCAGCATTGTTCTTCTTTACCTTGGAGTATTACCACCTTTTATGTCAAGAATGTCGTGGGAATTTCACCACCTCTTAAGAATTATTGGTATAGTGATACTTCTCACCATCACCATTCTTTCTTGGTCCTCGTGTTGATTCCAACCGGGGTACCAACAAGTGAACGGTGTTGTCTGGGTTCTGCACTTCTAGCAACCCTATTGCTTTTAAGTTAATGGTCGACCATTCATTCTTAGACTATTGATTATTGAATCAACATTCTGACATTGGTCATGCAACCCAACCCATATTATGGGTGCACCTTTCAACCAATGGTTAATGGTGTATGTTTTCCTCGAGGATACGTCATTATACCATTTCATCTAACAAATGTTATCCCCTTGTTCACATAATTGTGGAAATCCATCTTGTTGGAAATCTCGATGAATTGTCACTGAGTTCATCAGCCACCTCCTCATTCTCTCCTTGGCTTAATGATGAACTTTTGTTTCGGAACTTGCTTCCATAGTTCATTTCCCGAGGGTCTTGCAATGCCATCTCATCAAATTAAGTTGCGCCTTTTTCTTCTCAGGCATCCTAAGTCTGAGGTATTCTGACCAATCGAATCTGAACCTCGGTCAGATATGATGGTTAGAATATATTTCCAAGAATTATAACGTTGGTCTTTTATAAGACCCGGTAAGATGATTTCCTGCCTAGCACACCTGGCCGTAGGACCTATTATTATAAGTTTCTTGTTTAGCAAGGTTACTCATTCTTCCATGAGGGAATTGTAAGACTTATAAGTTGATCCTGATGGATCCTTTGTGTCTACAAGGTTTGACCTTTGCTTGAAGACCATGTCAGTGCTAACTCGAAGCATGTCTATGGTACTCCGATTTTCAATAGGAACATTTGAAGCACCATGCTAAATGTTTCTTGTTGAAATTACCCAAACACCGTTGTATGGGTAATGTCATGAAATTTCTCTCCTCTTATTTAAAGGGTTTTCTACTTTATATCTTGTCGTGGATATCATCCTCTCCTTGACTTTGGGAAGGATATACCCCTGATATATGTGTTATACACATTTTCCTTTTCGTTGTTTTGTTCAACCTTTCTTATAATGTACTTAACTGAGCAGTGGTAATTCCCTGCTTAGGTAAGCACCTCGTGGTACAACTCTGCCAGTAAGACCCTATTACCATAATTGATGACATTTCGGTAGCCACCGATGGACGAGAACTTTGCCTACTGGTCCGCCTCGTTCAACGAGCAGGAAAATGGTTCTCTTCGTCCCTCGCCCTTGGTACCATGTTGTTGCCGACATAACCGACAGACTATCCTCTCACATGCCTTGCTTACATGATCGTGCAAGATGTCACCGTCCTTCCTACTTTTAATCCACGTATCGGCCCAGCAGGCCACCGGGGCTCCGGCCCAGCAGGCCACCGGGGCTCCGGCCCAGCAGGCCACCGGCCCAACTGGGCCACGAACCACCAGGCCGGCCCACCCCCGCACCCCATAAACCTCCCCCACTCCCCACTCGTCCCACTGACACCCCCACTCCTCCCCCCGAAATATCTCCCCCCTCTCTCCCGATTGGATCGGATCGAGAGGAGGAGGCCACCGTACGCCGCTGCCTCATCATCGTTCGCCGCCGCCTGGAGCCCACGCCGCCTCGCCGGACCTCCCCACTGGCCTGCCTCCCGCTCTGCCGCGTCGTCCCCGTCGACCACACCGACCCCCACTGCCCCGTCCCAACTCCCCGTTGTCAGCACGGCCTCCCTCTCCTCTTCTCCCCCTCTCTGTTGCACGTCGCCGACCTCTTGCCCGAGCTCGCGCGCGCCTCACCGCGCCCTCCATGCCCGTGTGCGTCCTGCGCCCGCGCTCGCGACGCGCCCGCACACGTGCCCCTTCACCCTGCCGCCCGCTTCCCCCTGCTGCAGCTCGCGCTGCCTGCACGCGCGCGCTCGCCCATCCGTCCATGCCTCCCGCCGCGGCGCCCCTCACCGCCGGCCGTCGTTGGCCACCAGCCTAGCACACCTCGTCCCTTGCCCGCGCTCGCCGGAGCTCCGCCTGCTACCTTCCTCCGCTGTAGCCACCACGCTCGCTGGCCCCGCCACTCACCGTGCCGCCCCCCTTGGTGCTGCTGCTCAAGCAGTGGCCGCGGCCACATTTGCCGCCGGCGCCGGACCCCGGTAGCCCGCGGCTGCGCCTTTCGGGCAGCGCCTGAAGCCCGGCGCCTGGCATGCCTCGCCACCGCGCCTGAGGTCTGTGGTCGGGCGCCCACACGCCCTTTGCCCGTTAACCGCCCGCCCCGTTATTGCCCTTGGCCTTATGACAAACGGGGCCTAGCCCAGAACGTTTTATAAAAAAGAATTAAATAATTAATTAATTAATTAATTAAAAATAATTAAAATATTAATTAATTTATCAATTAATTAGAGAATTAATTAACCCTGTTTAATTAACCTAGTTAACTATTGTTAATTAACTAAACCGTCAATGACATGCGGGACCCACACGTCAGTTGACCAGTCAACGCCTCTGTTGACTGCTGACGTCATGCTGACGTCAGCGTGCACTGTTCTGGATAATGTTGGATTAAAATAATTAAATAAATGCTAAAAGTGATTTAAATCTTTTAAAATCAATATAAAATAAACCGTAGCTCGGATGGAAAAACTTTGTACATGAAAGTTGCTCAGAACGACGACCGGATATGTAGCCCGTTCGTCCGCCACACATCCCTAGCATAGCAAACACGCAACTTTCCCCCTCCGGTTCATCTGTCCAAAAACGTGAAACACCGAGGATACTTTCCCGGATGTTTCCCCCCTTCGTCGGTATCACCTCCTACCGCGTTAGGGCATACCTAGCACCGCGTATTGCCTTGTTATGTTTTGTGTTGCTTTGTTTGCTCCGTATTTACTGTTTCTTCCCACCTCTTCTTTCCCGGTAGACCCCGAGACCGGCGCTGATGCCACCGAGTACAACTACGTCACCGACGAACCTTCTTCCTGTACAATAGAGCTTCCAGGCAAGCCCCCCTCCCCTTGATCACCAGATATGGCCTATTCTTCTCTATACTGCTTGCATTAGAGTAGTGTAGCATGTTACTGCTTTCCGTTAATCCTATTCTGCTGCATAGCCTGTCATTGTTGCTACAGTTGTTACCCTCACCTGCAATCCTAAATGATTAGTATAGGATGCTAGTATTCCATCAATGGCTCTACACTCTTGTCCGTCTGGCATGCTATACTACTGGGTTGTGATCACTTTGGGAGGTCATCATGGGCATATGATATATACTTTATACTGTTACATTACTTATGACACTATTCGGATATGGGGGCTGAAGGGGAAGGTGGCTCCATCCCGGTAGAGGTGGGCCTGGGTTCCCGACGGCCTCGACTGTTACTTTATGGTGGAGCGACAGGGCAGGTTGAGACCACCTAGGAGAGAGGTGGGCCTGGCCCTGGTCGGCATTCGCGGATACTTAACACGCTTAACGAGATCTTGGTATTTGATCTGAGTCTGGCCACTAGCCTATACGCACTAACCAACTACGCGGGAACAGTTATGGGCACTCGGCGTCGTGGTATCGGCCGAAGCTTTCGTGACGTCAGCGACTGAGCGGCACGCGCCGGATTGGACTGGAACACCTTCTAGGCTAGGTCTGCTTCCGGCCGCCCACGCAACGTGCAGGTGTGCAATGGGCGATGGGCCCAGACCCCTGCGCCATAGGATTTACACCGGCGTGCTCACCTCTCTGTTGTGCCTAGGTAGGGCTGCGACGTGTTGATCTTCCGAGGCCGGGCATGACCCAGGAAAGTGTGTCCGGCCAAATGGGATCGAGCATGTTGGGTTATGTGGTGCACCCCTGCAGGGAAGTTTATCTATTCGAATAGCCGTGTCCCTCGGTAAAAGGACGACCCGGAGTTGTACCTTGACCTTATGACAACTAGAACTAGATACTTAATAAAACACACCCTTCCAAGTGCCAGATATAACCCGGTGATCGCTCTCTAACAGGGCAACGAGGAGGGGATCACCGGGTAGGATTATGCTATGCGATGATACTTGGTGAACTTACCATCTACTCTCTCCTACATGCTGCAAGATGGAGGTGGCCAGAAGCATAGTCTTCGACAGGATCAGCTATCCCCCTCTTATCCTGGCATTCTGCAGTTCAGTCCACCGATATGGCCCTTTACACATATGCCCATGCATATGTAGTGTAGCTCCTTGCTTGCGAGTACTTTGGATGAGTACGCACGGTTGTTTTTCTCCTTCTTTTCCCCCTTTCCCTTCTACCTGGTTGTCGCAACCAGATGCTGGAGCCCAGGAGCCAGACGCCACCGTCGACGATGATTCCTACTACACCGGAGGTGCCTACTTCTACGTGCAGGCCGCTGACGACGACCAGGAGTAGTTTAGGAGGATCCCAGGCAGGAGGCCTACGCCTCTTTCGATCTGTATCCCAGTTTGTGCTAGCCATCCTATGGCAACTTGTTTAACTTATGTCTATACTCAGATATTGTTGCTTCCGTTGACTCATCTATGATCGAGCACTTGTATTCGAGCCCTCGAGGCCCCTAGCTTGTATTATGATGCTTGTATGACTAATTTTATTTTAGAGTTGTGTTGTGATATCTTCCCGTGAGTCCCTGATCTTGATCGTACACGTTTGCGTGTATGATTAGTGTACGATTGAATCGGGGGCGTCACACTTCTTAAGGTAGATCTTGTTTAACTTATGTCTGTACTCAGATATTGTTGCTTCCGCTGACTCGTTTGTTTCCGAGTTGATGTATTCGAGCCCTCGAGGCCCCTGACTAGTAATATAAAGCTTGTATTATTTTAATGTGTCTAGAGTTGTGTTGTGATATCTTCCTATGAGTCCCTGATTTTGATCGTGCACATTTGCGTGTATGATTAGTGTACTATTGAATCGGGGGCGCCACAGATGCATACTGGTCATGCATACTGATGATTAAATCTACCTATAGCTAGCAAGTTTCATCGGCACGAAGGCCGGAACAGAGCAAATGAAGGGGGAGGAGGAGGTGTCATTTGTGCTCACCCACGAACGCAGGGGAGATCGTCGAACGCACGGGGAGGTCATCGAACACCAGACCCTCACAGCGATGAAACAACTGCACATTTAAATCCACCCGATCAACACGGATATTTCAATCCCGATAAAAAATCTCTCTATATATAACTACTTTTCCACTTTTCTTTTATTATTCTTCTTCTTCCTTATCTTCTCTTCTTATTATTATTTTCTTATTATTATTATTTTCTTATCCTCCTCCTCCTCCTCTTCTTCTTCTTCTTCCTACTTATACTTTCTACTTCTTTCTTCCTACTTATACCTAATTCTGCTACTTATACTCTTTCTACTTATTCTGGAAAAAAAATAAAAAACAGAGAAGAAAAAAAGCCACATCGGAGGGTGCCGTTGGGGTCGTCGGGGTGCCTAGACGGCAGGCCAGGGCACCGGGGCGCCCATGGCAGGGCGATGGGGCGTCGGGGGCACTGGAGAGAGAGAGGTGGGGGTGGGGGCGTTAGTAACGTTAGGGTCATTTTCATTGCCGTCTGCTTTTGGGCTCTTTGCCGACAGCTGGCAGATGGCAAAGAGCGAACTGAGGACAAAGAGTGTACTAGGGTTCAGTGGGCCCCACCCTTGCTCTTTGTTGTTTTCTTTTGGGCTCTTTGCCGTCTGTCAGCAGACAGCGAAGAGTGAACTGATGGAAACATGATCTTTGCCATTAGTCCACTCTTTGTCGTCTGCTTCCAGAAAGCAGACGAGAAAGATGGTCTTGGTCGTCCGCTAGCAGACGGCAAATACCCCACTAATGGCAAATTCTTTGATTCCAATAGTGATTACTTAATGTTTTGCCTGGTCATCCTCTTGAGAAACATGAAATACTTGATATCATTTATAGTGGACTAACCAATGCTTCTAGGGACTACCTAGATAGTTGTGTTGGATGTGTTTTCAGGGGACGAACTATTGACTAGGCTCAAGAATTATTGGATAATATATTGAGGAATGTCGATGATTGGACACTTCCTGAACCAACACCTAAGCAAACTACAAAGAAGAGAGGTATTCTATTCCTCAGTCCAGAAGATACACAAGAAGCTAAGAAAATCTATGGAGAAAGGTATTAAATCTGGATGTTAAGAATCTACCACCTATTGAAGAAATACATGGGCTTGACATTCCGACACATGTAATAGAGGTTGATGAAGGTGATATTCCATATAATAAATATCCTAGTCAATTCCTGCATGAATTTGATAATTTTATCGTTAAGCAAGAGAATTTTAATAGATATGTTAGCAATTAATTGAAACAAAATGCTATCATGATCGAGCGCTTAAGTCATTTGATGTTAAAGGCTTGTGTAAACATGCATCCATGGTTCGGACCTAGTTAGAACAAGTCTCTAACTCACAAAATGATTTGCCTAATGAGATGAATAATAAAAATGATCGTGATATTAGAGTAGTAACCTGAGGTGGTAAAGGCTGGAATTTAATCTATTTTTGGGCTAGCCCAATAGTATTTTCAGAATTCCTAACAAATCCTAGAGGCCCACTTAGCCCATTCGTGCAAGGCAAGAGGTGGGACTAAAGTTTCATTCCACATTGCTAGTTTGGTAGGAGTTGGACCTCCTTATAAGGGATGTTGTTTCTCCACATGTATGAGTATGAGAGCAAGAGAGACATACACGTGCGCTCCTCCTTCACCGCCATGCCTCGCCACACCACGCCTCGTCACGACGCGCTGCGGGTTGCGGGAATGAGCCGAGCCGTTGTCTAATTTTTTGCCACGCACGACTGGTATACGAAAGGTCACACGAGAGCTGAAACGTTTTCTGTAGTGGATTTTGAATACGAACACTGCACTCTTCGGCTGCTACATGTTTGTTTTGTCTCGCTCTTTTGCTTCACCTCCCGACGCTTCCTGTTCTCCTCCTTCTCCCGTGCCTATAAAAGAGAGGTCACTCCTCTCCAGAGAGACACAACAAAACAACATCTTCCACACGTCTTCAAGTTCCTGAGCACTGAGCTACTACTACGATCTTCCCCATCCCGGCTTGCAGCGTGCAACACAGGTCGGGATAGTAGGCCCCCGAAACCCCACCTCTTTGAGTCCTGTACAAGAGAAGGGTGATAAGGTTTTTGGGGAGCGCTCCGCGTGACTACTGACCTCTTCATCACGGAAGCCACGGACGCCGACGACCACTTCCAGACAATGACTTCTTCCCTGACGTCGACAACCTCTTTGACGACATGGCAGGCGAGGACGTCGATCCCAAGACCAGTGCTTCTGTCGCTGCTTCATACGTGTTCGTATTCTTTCTGTTTAAGATCCTACCACAGTTTCTTGTTCTAGCTTCTGTTCTACATATGTTATGTTCTAGTTCACATGTGCAAATGATATTTGCGTTCCCTCTTTTAGATTGGATGACTTGTCTCATCGCTGCTATAATAGTCATGTTTTATCGAGTATTTCTATGGATTAAATCATATGGTAAATTGCTCATATTTCCAACAATCCAAAAACCTTAATATAGGCAATTTACCCCAAGTGGTTTTGTTGCATCCATGAGGCCTCCTATGTTTGAGGATGTGCACTATAAGAGGTGGCGTGTGAGAGCCGACTTATGGTTTCAAACCATGAGCTGCTATGACACCACTCTTGGCAAACTTGAAGGAGTTCTTGATCCTCAATAGGAACAAGTTTCACAGAAAACTGATACCTTGTTTAAGGCTGCTGACTTGAGTGTTCTTGGTGAGAACATAGTTGACGCTTATGCATCAATTGATAATGGAAAAGATATGTGGGACGTACTCGAGGCCAAGTTTGGGGTCTCGAATGCTGGCACTGAGTTGTTGATACGTCTCCAACGTATCTACTTTTCCTAACGATTTTCCTCTTGTTTTGCATTCTAATTTGCATGATTTGAATGAAACTAACCCCGAACTGACATTGTTTTCAGCAGAACTACCATGGTGTTGTTTTTGTGCAGAAATAAAAGTTCTCAGAATGGAACGAAACTTTGTGAGGAATTTTTATATAATAAATAAGAATTTCTGGAGCCAAGGCCTACCGGAGGCTCTTTTCACTATTTTGACCCTTTTAGAAAACTTTCGCATAAAATGAACTCCACACAACACTATTTCACGATCTGACCCTTTTGGTAACGCCATAAGCCATGGCGTTTCTTCTCTATTTGAAAACGCCGAGCTAGCTAGCGTTGCTGGCCTGGTCGAGACGCTACATGGCAGGGCAGAAACGCCAAAGTATGCAGCGTTCCTAGAAACGCCAAGGGTGCTGGCGTTGCTGCCCAAGCATGAAACGCCAAGGGGTTTGGCGTTTCAACTAGCTTGCCCATATTGCCATTTATTTATTAAGTGGAGCAACGCTAGCTAGCTCGGTGTTTCTAAATAGAGAAGAAACGTCACGGTCTGTGGCGTTACCAAAAGAGTCAGATCGTGAAATAGTATTGCGTGGAGTTCATTTTGTGCGAAAGTTTTCTGAAAGGGTCAAAATAGTGAAAAGGCCCCTACCGGAGAGGGGCCCCGGGGTGGGCCCAACCCACCAGGGCGCGCCCCCCTCTTCTGGTGCGCCCAGGTGGGTTGTCCCCACCTGGTGGCCCCGCAGACCCTGAAACCGACGCTATAAAATCCTATTTTTCTAGAAACAATCAGGGAAAAAGAATTATCATGATCCACGAGGCAGAGCCGCCGTCACCTCCTGTTCCTCATCGGGAGGCCAGATCTGGAGTCCGTTTGGGGCTCCGGAGAGGGGGATCTTCGTTCTTCATCATCACCAACCCTTCTCCATCGCCAATTCCATGATGCTCCCCACCGGTGAGTAATTCCTTTGTAGGCTCGCTGGTTAGTGAGGAGTTGGATGAGATTCATCATGTAATCGAGTTAGTTTTGTTAGGGCTTGATCCCTAGTATCCACTATGTTGTAAGATTGATGTTGCTATGACTTTGCCATGCTTAATGCTTGTCACTTTGGGCCCGGGTGCCATGGACTCAGATCTGAACCGTTTATGTTATCATCATTATATCCATGTTTTAGATCCGATCTTGCAAGTTATAGTCACCTACTACGTTTTATGATCCGGGAACCCCGGAGTGACAATAGTCGGTACCACTCCCGGTGATGACCGTAGTTTGAGGAGTTCATGTATTCACTATGTGTTAATGCTTTGTTCCGGTTCTCTATTAAAAGGAGGCCTTAATATCCCTTTGTTTCCAATATGGACCCCTCTGCCACGGGAGGGTAGGAAAAAAGATGTCATGCAAGTTCTTTCCATAAGCACGTATGACTATTTACGGAATACATGCCTACATTATATTGACGAACTGGAGCTAGTGCCGTATCGCCCTAGGTTATAATTGTGTCATGATGAATATCATCCAACAAGTCACCGATCCAATGCCTACGAATTTATCTTATATTGTTTCTGCTAAGTTACTACTGCTATCCTCACTGTTACACTTGTTGCAAAATTACTGCTATCACTGTTACTGTTACCGTTGCTGCTGTTACTACTATCAAAACTATCATATTACTTTGCTACTGATAACTTGCTGTAGATAATTAATCTCCAGGTGTGGTTGAATTGACAACTCAGCTGCTAATACCTTCAAATATTCTTTGGCTCCCCTTGTGTCGAATTTATAAATTTGGGTTGAATACTCTACCCTCGAAAACTGTTGTGATCCCCTATACTTGTGGGTTATCAGCTGTATATCATGGAACAATTCTATGACTATAGGATGACTGATGAGCGCTCCGTGGTTGAGCAAGCTCGCGAGGTACAATCATTTTCTAGAGAACTTGAGCACTTCAATTGTATGTTACCGGACAAGTTTGTTGCCGGAGGCATCATCACTAAGCTTCCTCTCACATGGAGGAACTTTGCTACCTCTCTGAAGCATAAGAGGCAGGAGTTTTCCATTCCGGATCTCATTGGTATTCTTGATGTGGAAGAAAAGGCGAGAGCAAAAGACATACGTGCTCGAGGTATTGAGGGAGGTTCGAGTGCCAATCTGGTACAGAAGAAAAACTTCCAGCCCCACAAGTTCAAGAACAAGGGCAAGTTTGATGGTAAAGGAAAGTTTGATGGGGAGAACAAGGCTTCGCAGCACACCAACTTCAAGAAGAAGACTGGCAAGTGATGACCCACAAGTATATGGGATCAATCTTAGTCCTTTCAATAAGTAAGAGTGTCGAACCCAACGAGGAGCAGAAGGAAATGACAAGTGATTTTCAGCAAGGTAATTTCTGGAAGCACTGAAATTGTTGGTAATAGATAGGTTGATAGCAAGATAATTTGTAATGAGCAAGTAATGGTAACGGTAAGTAAAGTGCAGCAAGGTAGCCCAATCCTTTTGTGGAAAAGGACATGCCAAAATGGTTTCTTATAATATGCAAAGCATTCTTGAGGGTACACGGGAATTTCATCTTGTCACTTTCATCATGTTGATTCGATTCGTGTTCGCTACTTTGATAATTTGATATGTGGGTGGACCGGTGGGTGTTGTTCTTACTTGAACAAACCTTGTACTTATGATTAACCCCCTCGCAAGCATCCGCAACCACAAGAAAAGTTATAAGATCAAATCTAACCATAGCATTAAACTTTTGGATCCAAATGGGTCCCTTACGAAGTAGCACATAAACTAGGGTTTAAGCTTCTGTCACTCTAGCAACCCATCATCTAATAACTACTCCACAATGCATCCCCCTTAGGCCCAAATATGGTGAAGTGTCATGTAGTCGACGTTCACATGACACCACTAAGGGAATCAAAACATACATATCATCAAAATATCGAACACATATCAAGTTCACATGATTACTTGCAACAAGATTTCTCCCGTGACCTTAGGAACAAAAGTAACTGCTCACAAATGATAATCATGCTCAAGATCAGAGGGGTATATATTAAATAGCATAATGGATCTAAACATACAATCTTCTACCAAATAAACCATATTGTAATCTACTACAAGATGTAATCAACACTACTAGTCACCCACAGGTACTGATCTGAGGTTCCAGTACAAATATTGAGCACAAGAGATGAACTAGGGTTTGAGAGGAGATGGTGTTGTTGAAGATGTTCATGTAGATTGCCCTCCCCAAGATGGGAGAGTTGTTGGTGATGATGATGATGATAATTTCACCCTCCGGGAGGGAAGTTTCCCTAGCGGAATCGCTCCGCCGGACGACAAATGTTCTCCTACCCATGTTCCACCTCGAGACGGCGGCGCTTCGTCCTGAAAGTCCTCTCCTCATTTTTTTCTAGGTCAAAATGACTTATATACCAGAAGAGGGGCACCGAAGGTGGGCCGAGGAGGGCACAACCCATGCCCAGGTGGGTTGTGCCCACCTGGTGGGCCTCCTCCGATAGTTATTTGCTCCAGTATTTTTCTTTTATTCCAAATTAATTCTCCGTAAAGTTTCCGCTCATCTGGAAATGTGCATAATAGGTAACTCTGATGTAGCTTTTCCAGGTCCAGAATTCCAGCTGCCGGTATTCTCCCTCTTTGTGTAAACCTTGCATATTATGAGAGAAAAGGCATTAGAGTTAATCCAAAAAGAATTATTATGCATAAAAACATAGTAAATAACAGTAGGTAAACATGATGCAAAATGGACGTATCAACTCCCCCAAGCTTAGACCTTGCTTGTCCTCAAGCGAAAAACCGATATCAAAAACATGTCCACAGCTTAGAGAGAGAGGTGTTGATAAAAACAAAATACGGACATAGAAGCATCATGTATATTATTATAACAACAATAAACTTTATCATAGAACTTTTATCACATAACTTTTATCATAAACAAGTAACAATTCATCACAACATCGAAGTATAAAGCATAAACTCTATTCAAAACCAACAAACTATGTTCTCAGTCAACTTTGCAACTACAATTCATCATCTTTTCAGGAAGGGTCGCGTATCGGAGCCTTTTGGCAAGTCCACATACTCAACCATCATATAGTCTTCTATGATTGCTAACACTCACCGCATACCCATGAGCAAAAAGTTTCAACCAGACACATAGGAAGATAGGGGCTTATAGTTTTTTTTACTGGAAACTGTGGGGCAAACCCCAATAGCATATCAAAAGCTTTATTAAAAAATAGGAGTAACAATTACATTACATGGATTACAAGGGGTAATCAAGAGGGCTATCCTAAGAAACTGAAAAAAAGGAAAAATACAGTACCAAGCCTCAAGGGGGCAGAAAAGAAATCCATCTCAAGAGGTAATCCTTGTAAGCAGCCTTAATTCTGTATTGCATAAGGGTGATGTCATAGACGAAGGAACTTCTCCATTTATTGAATCTAGCCCTTTCATTCCTGGAAAATTTGCCATTTCTAATAATCCAAATGTTCCAGCAGGCAATGAAGACCACTTCAGTGAAGAAAGGCTTGCCAAAACTTCTCCTGGCCTGAATAACCAATTCAGTCATTGACTCACCAAATGACCAATCAACCTGAAGATAGTTCCACACCCTCACACTGAAATTACAGTTGAAAAATAGATATCCCTGGTCTCTCTGGTCATCAGAGAGCAAAGTACACAATTCACCCCATATTCCATATGCCAATACCTCCTCTCCACCATATCTTTAGTGTTTAGTCCATCCATAATGAGCATCCAAGAAAACACTTTAATTTTCATGGTGCAAGAGGATTTCCATATCCAAGTGTGCAAGGGGTTAAAAGATTCAGACATAAAAGTGAGAGAGTAAATCATCTTGGGTTTGTACTCCTTGGAAGACCCTTGCCAAAACAAAACATCATTTTCTCCAATCACTCGATTATGACTCCCCATCGGAGACTTCACATTGACAAGATCCTCATAGGCCTGCGCTGACAGTGGAAGGTGGAAATTGTGAAAAATATCTTGAGCTTCAAAAACCTCTTTGACAGAGATCCAAGGATCTTTGGCATAAGAAAAGAGCCCAGGATATCTGGACTACAGGGTGGTAACCTCCTCACCAAGTTTCTAGTGGTCAGACCAAAAAAGAGCAGTGTCCCCCTAATTGATCTGCACCCAAGAAGAATCTCTGAAGTTTTGCATTACCTTACAAATGTCCCTCCACCAAAATGATCCACAATTAGTTGTTGCCTGGGGCACCCTGCCATAGTAATATGAGTCCCAAATTAAAGATACCCAAGGAAGATCTTTCTTGTTTAGGAAGTTGTTTGCATGCTTGAGGAGAAGAGCAATGTTTTGCACCCCCGGGTTGAGGATACCAAGGCCCCCCCTATTCTTAGGCCTACAAATAAGCTCCAAAGCAAGCAAAGATGGGGCTGGCTCATCTCTATGTTTCCTCCAAAGGCACTGCCTCTGTATCATTTCAAGTTGTTTCAAATCCTAGCAGGAACAGCCAACTACAAAGGAAGAAAGTAGGCATGGAAGACAGAGCAGCATTTAGGAACTGTAATCTTTTACCCTGATTTAGGAAAGAAGAGCTAGTAGGCATTCTTCTGTCCATGCAGTCCACCATGGGCATAAAGTCAACCATCTTTGGCCTGGTAGCCCTAGATAGGTGAAAGGCATTTTCCCAATTTGACAACCAAAAGCACCAGCAAGTTCAGTCATATGAGCAGGATCAACATTGATTGGGATGATAAAAGATTTATGATAATTCACATCAAGACCAGTGGACTGAGAGAAGACCTTGAGCATGTCCTTCAGAGCAATAAGATGGGCCTTGTCAGCAGGCAGAATGATCAAAGTATCATCTGCATATTGAATCACTGGGTAGTCCTGGTCATGGCAGGGGATAGGTAGCTCAAGAATGCCTCTTCTATACATATCATTGATTACTGTCTGCAAAAGATCAGCAGCTAGAACACACAACAGTGGAGAGACATGATCCCCTTGCCTAACCCCCTTTTTGCAGAGAAACTTTCTCCCAGGTACACCATTAAGTAGAAATGAGGAAGGGCTGGTAGATATAGTTGTTTCATCCATACACTACAAAAAAAAGACACATCCGTGACATTTTGGGCCGAACGAAATTTTTTTCTGTCATACATATGACACTTCTATGACGATAATTGTGACAAAACCCGGTATCATCATAGATGTGGTGGGCTCCTACTTCTATGAAAAAAAATCATGACAGAAAATGGGCTTTTCGTCCTGGGCTGGCCGGAGACGCAGTTGCATGACATTCTTTGGGCGGTCCATGACGGAAAAAACCGTGGTAGAAGCGAGGGCGAGGAAAATTTCGGGGAGTTCCCGGTTACGGTGGGAGGTCGGGGGCCGAGCGATGCGCGTTTCTCTCGTACACGTACGCGCGTGTGTGCGAGGCATTGGCTCTAACTGAACCCGAGCGAGGCGTTGGGCTCTAACTGAACCCGAGCAATTGCACTGCAGGCTACGCGTTACTGAACCCGAGCGATCGATCGATGGCTGTTAACTGAACCCGATCGAGCGATTCCTTCGCTACTGCTGCTAACTGAAGCCGATCGATGCTGCCTCTGGGATGAACAGTGAGTGTTGCGGGGGGTTTGGATGAACAGTGAGCGGTGGCGTTGCCTCTAGATGAACAGGACCCCGTGGTGTGGTGGAGGGTTGGATGAATAGTAGACGGTGGAGGGGTCCCCGTGGAGGCGTGGTTGAACAGGACCCCGTGGTGTGGAGGGCTGGATGAACAGTAGACGGTGGAGGGGTGCCCGTGGAGGGGTGGTTGAATAGTAGCCGGTGGAGTAGCGCGCGGTGGAGGCTGGATGAACAGGAGCCCGTGGAGGCTGGAGGAGGTCGACGGTGGAGATGAACAGTATCCCGTGGAGTCCCGTTTTGCGGTACGCCACACCCCTCCCGATGAACAGGACCCCCGTTTCGACCGTAGGAGGTCCGTTTCGTCCGTTTTGCGGTACGCCACACCCCTCCCGATCAACAGGACCCCCGTTTCGACCGTAGGAGGTCCGTTTCGTCCGTTTTGCGGTACGCCACACCCCTCCCGATCAACAGGACCCCCGTTTCGACCGTAGGAGGTCCGTTTCCTCCGTTTTGCGGTACGCCACACCCCTCCCGATCAACAGGACCCCGTTCCGAACGTAGGAGGTCTGTTTCCTCCGTTGTGCGGTACGCCAGGCCTCGTTTCCATCGCCTGTTCCGTCCAAGCCCTCCCGATGAACACGACCACGCATTCCGTTCCGACCCAGCCGGTTGGCTCCCACGCGTTCCGTTGCCTCCCGATGAACACGACGCATTCCGTTGCCTCCCCATGAACACGACGCATTCCGTTGCCTCCCCATGAACAGGACAACGACGCTGTTTCTCTGTTTCGACCCAGCCATGTCAACGAGCCCTCGTCGTACGTATGCGCGAGTAGGCGTTCGAGACCCTGCTCGTATGTACACATATGTGGCTGTATTTTCTTTCTTGCACCCTGGCCGCTGTACGTACGTGTACATGCTATGTGCGTGCCTCTACTACGACACGTGCGCGCCTCTACATCCACCAGTATATATGTACGTACACGTTCGTGACCAGAATGACAACGCTACGTATGGTTTGACCAGGTGGGTCCCGACTGTCAGGCACTTCCTTGTGTGCGAAGATGTAGCTGGTGGGTCCCAGCAGTCACGGGGGCGAATCGTTTGTTTTTTTTTGCCCGGACGCACTTCCTTGCGTGCGAAGGTGTAGCTGGTGGGTCCCAGCAGTCAGGGGGGAAACATTTTTTCGTGAAATATGGTGGCCCGTCCGGTGGGTCCCCGCTGTCAGGTGGAGGAATAATGATTTTGCGCGTAATAAGGAGAAACTTCCTTCCTGCGGCCGTGGACCCAGCTGTCAGCGTCTCCACGCACAGTACTCTTCCGATGGAAGTCGGTCATTGACCACATTGACCACGCCGCGCCGAGAGCACCACGGCGGTGGACGACGGCGAGGCCTAGGAAGGGGACGACACGGAGGCAGGGAAGACTCGGCAGTTGTTTCCCACGCGGAGGGGAGTACGACTGTACGAGGGTTTACTGGTTCGTCTGCCGTCGCCGGAGAATAACAGCAGGTGTGGGTGAGTAGAGGGATGGCTAGGCCAGCGATGGGAGTACGGTGGGGCGGTGAGGCCTGCGCGGCAGCACAGCCGGCCGCGGGGAGGAGGGAGCAGGCAGTCCCGCCGGCGCTTGTTTGAGCGGCTGGAGCAGGAAGAGCAGAGATTGAAGAAGCACGACGGCCGTTGGATGGACATCCAACAGTCAGTGCTTGTGCGTCAACCTTTTTTTAGGAAAGCCTCAAATCTGTGGAAAACAGCATACAACCCATCTGCCATTATTTCTAATAATTTACAGCCCATTTGCTAATTCTTAAGGTTTTTTTGGAGCCCATATTCTTTTTGTTAGCATTACAGCCCATATTGTGGCCACGGTTAAAAAATTATACGAAATTTTGCATATTTCGGTGCGGTCCGAACTGTTTTTAATCCCGAAATTTCGACTCACATTCAAACTGATTTTAAAAATAAATGTATATCAATATAAAATCCAACAAATTCTCCACGCATAAAAATTAATGTAATTTAAAATCTTGAAATGAAAAAAAAGATATTTGAAACTAATTGCCGGTTTGATGTGTTTTAAAAATGTACAGCCCATTTCTCATTACTGATGGGCCATTTTCTCGGCCAGCCGAATGAAAGCTCTCCTCGTCTTGAAAGATTTGCAGCCCAACAGGCCTGACAAAGCGACTTACTTGGCAAATCACAAAAAAACTGGGCTGTGGCCGTGGACCCAGCTGTCAGCCTCTCCACGTACAGTACTCTTCCGATGGAAGTCGTTCCTTGACCACGTTGACCACGCCGCGCGGAGAGCACCACGGCGGTGGACGACGGCGAGGCCTAGGAAGGGGACGACGCGGAGCCGGGGAAGACGCGGCAGTGGAAGCCCGCGCGGAGAGGAGTACGAGGGTTCACTGGTTCGGCTGCGGTGTGAGGCTGCCGTCGCCGCAGGGCCTGGCCAGCGGTGGGAATAGTAGGGGCGGTGAGGCCTCTGCGGCAGCACAGCCGGCCACGGGAGGCAGGAGCATGCGGCACGACCGGCGCTGCTTTGGGCGGCTGGAGCAAGAAGACCAGAGGTTGAAGAAGCACTACGGCCGTTGGATGGACATCGTACGGTCACTGGAGCTAGAATCGTTCATATTGACTAAGTTGACAAAGCCCTTCGTCCCCGTCAACTTAGTAGGCCCACAAGTCAGCCTCCCACCAAGGTGGGTCCCAGCTAGCCGGGGGAGTATTCATTTTTTTGTGCGTAATAAGGAGGCACTTCCGGTGGGTCCGAGCTGACAGCGGGGGGAACGTTTTTTTCGCGAAATACGGTGGCCCGTCCGGTGGGTCCCAGCAGTCAGGGGGAAACGATTTTTTTCGCAAAATACTGGTGGCCCGTCCGGTGGGTCCCCGCTGTCAGGTGGAGGAATAATTATTTTCCGCGTAATAAGGAGGCACTTCCTTGCGGCTGCCGTGGACCCAGCTGTCAGCCTCTCCACGTACAGTACTCTTCCGATGGAAGTCGGTCGTTGACCACATTGACCACGCCGCGCCGAGAGCACCACGGCGGTGGACGACGGCGAGGCCTAGGAAGGGGACGACGCGGAGCCGGGCAAGACGCGGCAGTGGATGCCCACGCGGAGAGGAGTACGAGCGTTCACTGGTTCGGCTGCGGTGTGAGGCTGCCGTCGCCGCAGAATAACAGGGGGTGTGGGTGAGTGGAGGGATGGCCTGGCCAGCGGTGGGAGTAGTAGGGGGCGGTGAGGCCTCCGCGGCAGCACAGCCGGCCACGGGAGGCAGGAGCAGGCGGCACGACCGGCGCTGCTTTGGGCGGCTGGAGCAAGAAGACCAGAGGTTGAAGAAGCACGACGGCCGTTGGATGGACATCGTACGGTCACTGCAGCTAGAATCGTTTATATTGACTAAGTTGACAAAGCCCTTGGTACGTCAACTTTTTTTTGAATGCATGCAGATCAGCTTAGTAGGCCCACAGGTCAGCTTCCGAAACGGTGCGCCCCAGATGTCAGGGGGAGGAATCATTTTTTGGGCGGGTGAAGCTAGAATATCCGAGATTGAAGAAGAAGCACGGCATCCGTTGGATGGACATCCAACGGCCACTGCTGCTAGAACCGTGTGTTGACTATAAGTTGACAAAGCCTTGCATACGCGTCAACTCTGTTTTTTTAGGGGACGCGTCAACTTAGTAAGGCCAGAAGTGTGTGGCAGAGAACTTATAGCCCATTTGAGATTTGTAAGAATGTGTAGCCCATTTTTGAATTCTAATGGAATTTACTACAGCCCATTTACAGTTTGTTAAAAGTACAGCCCATTTCAACCAACCGTTCAAAACAGAATTCAATAAAATTTCCCACATTTTGATGGGATCCGAAATATTTTTATCCCGAAATTTCTAGTCAGATTAAATACAATTTCAATATAAATTTATATTACGTAAAAATCCAACGAAACATTGCGCTCGCAACAATTAATGAAATTAAAATTTTCAATATCCAAAAATAATATTTTATAAAGTAATCACGTGTTTGGTGCATTTTTTATAGTTACTGCCCAGTTTTTATAATTACATCCCATTTATTATTTCTTAAAGCCCATTTTCTTGTTAAGCCTAATGCATCCCTCCTAGGAAAGATTTGCAGCCCAGCGGGGCGGAGAATAACAACTTGACCTTGCCTGGGTATTCCTAAAAAAAGTATAGCTGGGCTAGCCATTTTCAGCTTGAAAAAAATTAATATCTGGGCTGGATATCTGGCCTGGGCTAGACGGGCCACAGCCCGCCCAGTTAATACCTGCAGCGATGTTTTCGTTGTTGTTCAGAGGAGAAAAATTAATATCTGGGCTAAACATCGAAAAACTCTGCAGTGCTCACACCTCAAAAACACAAATACTGCTCGAGCTGCTTGGTCCCAGCTGTCGGCCGCTTCTTGTGCAATTCTCTCGTTTATTGACTACTACATAGGTTGACAATGGTGTGGGACCGTGATGTCAGGAAACCAGGAGGAAGCAAAATAAATTATAGTTATATATATATATATAATAAGGAGGCACTTGCGTACGTGAGGCTATGGACCTGGTGGGTCCCCATTGTCATCCTCTCCAAGTAAAGTCATCTCCTCGCCCGCGCGCGCTTTCCGCCCGAAACAGTCAGCGCCGCCCGCCCCGCTTCCCGGTGCAGGCGATTGCTCCGCCTTCAAACGACACAAGTGCCGTCCGTCCGTCCATCTGCCGCCCACATTAATGATACGCGGTTGCCGAGGCGGCTACTCCGGCGCCACACGTCCGTCCCTCCGCCCGCCCACCATTGCTATATAAACTGCTGCGCCGGCCATAGCCGCAGTCATCCGCATCCGTTCCCTTTCTCCTGTCCACACCACTACTGCCCACCATGGCTTCCTCGCGCTCCAGCGCTCTTCGGGACGGGCGGACGACGGACCACAAGGAGATGGCAGCCATTGCTGCCGACCGGCTGGCCGGCAGGCAGCCGGAGGACGACGACGTCCCAATGGAGAACATGGTAGTCGACGATCCGGCGCCAACCCCCTCCTCCGCGCCATCCTCGCCGGTGCATTGCACCATGACCATCGGCGAGGCCCGTGCCCAATATATGGACAGGGTGAGGCAGATGCGTGAGGAGCAGTTCCGGGAGGCGCAGGCCGACGCCGCCTACAACCACCATCTCCTCCAGGAGCACCTGCAGGCGGAGGAGCAGATCGCCGCGGAGCGGGCGGAGCAGGAGGCGCTGCTCGACTCGTACCGCTCCGCCCGCAAGGGCCGCCTCGAGCGCTGGCGGTACCGCATGCGGGTGGCGGAGGCTGCGGCCGCCTACAAAGAGGCTAGCAAAGAGGGCGATGAAGCGGGCGAGGCGCTGTTTGGCGAGACCGAGGACGAGGCAGAGGACAATGCCGGCTCCGACGAGTCCCCGCTCCGCTGGCGTCGACGAGGCCCTGCTCCGCCGAGGCCCCGCGGCGCCAACAACGAGGCAGAGGACACCGCCGGCTCCGCCGAGGCCCCGCCCCGCCAACAACGAGGCAGAGGACATCGCCGGCTCAGCCGAGGCCCCACCCTGCCGGCAACGTGGGGGAGGATTTCCACCGCTCCGCTGAGGCGCCGCCCGCCGGCAACGAGACAGAGGACATCGCCGGCTCCGCCGAGGCCCCGCCCCGCTGCCAACGAGGCCGCGCCACACAGAAAACGAGGAAGAGTAGAACACGGTAGGTCGCCGCCGCTCGGGTCCAAGTAAGGCCACCGCTGCTACCCTCCGGTTGAAGCCAAGCTAGGCGGGTTGACCATTGACGGCCGGTTAGCTTCTTGGCGGCGACGTGGAGTCGGAGAGCTGCGCTGGAGAAGAACGCTGCTTCTACTTAACTGCTGGTGCAGTTGGCTGACTGACACGTGGGCCCAACAGGCCACATGTCAGTTACGCAACTGCACCTGCAGTTAAGTCACTGAAGCTTCTGTTCGGCTCAGCGGGACACAGGTGGGTAGCTTCGGTTAATTAATTATACCTCCAGCGCACCCCTTTTTAGTTGAAGAATGTATGAAATGTAATGAAATCCGGCATGTTTATATGAAATCCGACCGTGTATGAATGAATTTATTTCGATTAGTTCGAATTCCTGTATCACTGGCATTGGATGAACATGCAAAACAATACGTACTAGCATTATTCCCAGGGTGATCACCTCGTTTGCAGCAGTTTCACATGTACTCCCTCCGGTCCTTTCTAGTCTGCATACAAGTTTTGTCTGCAGTCAAAGTATCTCTACTTTGACCAATCTTATACAAAAAAGTATGCACTTTCACAATGTGCGAAGTAAAAAGGAACAGAAGGAGTACAAAGAGTTTGAGCAGCTTTTTAGCGTTTCTGTACATTGCAATCAAACACACAGGCCTGGCAATTCATAGAGAACATTCAAAACAATCGATGATTATGCATCTCAGCTACTCACATGTCAGAGGCAATATTTACTTCACAACTAAAGAATAAAGAAAAAATTGATCGACGCTGCTGACAGCAAAGGGCGTCCCATTCGAAAATATCAAACGCATGTCTTGCTAAAATCAATGAGCAAAATTTGACAAGGTTGTCCCATTCCAAAATATCAAATGCCTACGATTGTGGAATGGGCAGGGTTTGCCATCAGTTCGGACATTGACATGGCACCTCGTGCTAAATAAACCAGCTGTTCTTTTTGTGCAGTTCCACCAAAATCAACCAAATTCGCGCGTAGCTTGTATGATTTCGCCCTTATATGTTGCAACGCCTTGAACTTATCGGCACCTCCTTTCTTGTGGTGGAAATGAATGATTCGATGTATTCATGAACATTTTGTGCAGTTCCCATTGAAATCAAGCTGAGCACCCCTGTTTGCACAAATACAAAAAAGTGATTAGTATAAAGCAAACTGTACTATGAATTGACAGTTTCAACAGGCACATACATGGTCCATGTAGAGCACACTTTTAGAAAAATGGAACTCACCAGAAAGAATCCTAGAACAACATTGTACTCGCGCATCACAGCAAAAAAATGGAGATTTGTCAGTCCTTCTGAGCTGAAGTTAGTTTGGTCTTGTGGGGAGTAATGTAACCATCCTTCAACTGCTCCTTGTGAAATATCCTTATCTTACCTCAATGGGATATTACGGTGCACATACAGATTGGAAGTCTTGTCTCCATTTGTGCAGTTCACTAAAATCAAGCAACATTATCGTACAAGTAGCACAACATATGAAAGCACACTGCAGAATCATGTGAAAGAAGGCTAGTACTGACCTCTCATGATGCGGAATTCAAACAACTCACAAGAAGAAGATCTGAACCAAATTCGCCTTAACGGATAGGAAGTAAGATCTCCTCTTGTGCAGTTCCACTAAGATCAAGCAATCAAGCAACGTTGTCGGTGTGACATTTTGGTTGAACTGCACAAAACACTCTTAAAACAAAAGTGTTTTGTGCAGTGCAACAAAAGGTCACAATGGCAACGAGGTGAAGTAGATAACCCTGTTTACACAGAGGTGCAAAGGAAACAATTAGTGGTCAATAACGGTGGATGACACAGAAGCCAACAAAAAGAAGCATCTACCTTATCTAAATGGGAAAGAAAGCAAGACAGTAGCATTTCTCAAACGGTGGCATTGATTAATATTAACATAGAGATTATATTAACAATAAAATTCGTTAAACATGTAATTTGCTTTTAACTGTGGCATTGCATCAATTTTCCAGCGGCATTATTAGAGGGTGTTTGTTTACAGGGACATTTTGGTGTAGGGACTAAAAAAACTCCGTGTCAGTCCCATCTAAACCAAACAGGAGGGACTTTTAGGGACTAAAAGTGGGCATTTGGGACTAAAGAAAGAAGACCCCGAGGGAGTCTTTTTGGGACTTTTTCCAACAGTTGCCCCTGCCACGCATCGCACCTTGTCTCTATTAGTTCATTACTAGGGGTAACATGGTCTTTTAGCATGTCATTTAATAACCTCTAGTCCATGTTTAGTCCCTGGAACCAAGCAGGTAGGGACTAGGGAGTTTTTAACCAAACAGGGCCTTAGATTAACAACAGCTAATGAGTTGCACGGGACAGTGGACGCACCAGCACCATGTGCATCTACCGATGTACTGTGGTCATGCACAGTCTGTTGCAACAAAGAACAAACAACCAAGGAGCATATTTGTGTTGGTCCCAGTTTTGTTATCTTTAGACACCTTTCCCTATGTGAGCGCAGCAAATCTAGTCCTGCTCAAACTCTACAGCCTTGTCCCTTCCTTTCCTTTTTGAACTAGTACTTTCGCCCCTTCCTTTCCTCTTTGAACCACGTCCTAGATTTATGCGATACAACTTTCCCCACTACTTTCCCCCATTCCTTTCCTCTTTGAACCACGTCCTAGATTCATGCTATACAACTTTCCCCCTTCATTTCCTCTTTGAACCACGTCCTAGATTCATGCTATATACAACTTTTCCCACTACTTTCCCCCACTCCTTTCCTCTTTGAACCACGTCCTAGATTCATGGTATACATGCAGCTAGAGCAATGCATGTGGAGTAAGTAAATTATACCTTAAGGTACTTGGGGCGTGGTTCGGTGGGCGACGGGACGGCGGCGAAGAAGAAGGGGTCGGAGGCCCTCCCGCGCCGCCGCTGGGTGGAAAGTGAACAGCTGCGCCGGTAGTCCCTCGCCGACGGCGACAGCGTTAAGCCTCCTTCCCTTCCCGGCGGACGGATCCTGCCGGCTCTTTGAGCAGCAGTGAGGGGAGAGAGAGGCCAACGAAGTCTTGTTTAGATCTGGAGAGGGCGAGAGAGTGTGAAGAGAGCAACTACAAGCGCTGAGGCTCCAGCGGGAGAGGGCGAGAGAGTGTGAAGAGAGCAACTACAAGCGCTGAGGCTCCAGCGTGTATATATATACTGGAGAGAGAGTGTGAAGCGTGCAAACCCTAGAAAACATTTTGACCAGTCAAAGAATCCTCCTGGCACAAATTATGCTCAAGTGTAGTTATCGAACCCGAGACCTCAAGTTTGATGAGCGAACAGGCTAACCAGCTACACAACCCTCCCGTTATGTTCAACGAGAGGGAAATAACCTTTTATACATTCCTGCATTCGTGTGACAAGCATGCCGTGTTTTTTTGTGTGTGTGGGAGTCATTGGGATTTCAATCATAATCGTGTCATGTGGCTTTGGTGGTAAGACTATCCACAGTGGTGCAGAAATAATGCAGCCTTAGTCACCTTACCTCTCTCCACGTAGTACGTTGGGTCCCACCAGTCAGAGGGTGAAACAAACAAATTAATAAGAAAAATTAAAAGCGCCAGCGGTGTATCTTACCTCACACATCTCGCTACTGCTCGGGAACACTGTCCAATTGATCCCTCTGTTCGCTCACGTACTATTTTAAGTGAATCCTTATTATAACATGCACACAAATTTTGGGCACTTGTATTCGACTTAAGTCAGTGTGCCACCGTATCTCGTATACTTACTACTCCCTCCGTCTAGGTGTAATAAGTCACGTTAGAAGGTGCAACGGGACCAAGGTGCGTGCGTGTGCGTGTGTGTGTGTGTGTGTGTTTAACAGCATGTGTGTGTTAGAGAGAGCGACAGATCGACCTACTCCTACAGAGAGATGTTGTGTAGTGTACGATTTTAGCCGCGAGAGTCGGTGCATCCTCTCGTTTCCGGGCGTGTCCGGTAGGGACATGCGGACAGCTGCCACGCCCGCTCCTGACCAGCCTGGCCCACCCAAAGCCCCTCCATCGCCCGCGCGCGCTTCCCGCCCGAAACGGTCAGCGCCGCTCCAAAGAATCGGTGCCGCATTCATGCCCGGGCAGAGCGGACGCGACCTCTCACTGGCGCAAGAGTGATGGTTGCTTCGTCCGTCCAACTTACTGCTGGGTCTATGTGATTTGACGGCTCATTGGTCTTTATTACTGAGGTGGTAGGACTGCTGGATGTCCCACGCTTTCGGCGAAAGGAGGTACTACTACTAGATTACAATTTTCTCCATTCTTACAGCGGAGGCGTGCAAGAGCAGTGAAAACACGCAGGCTCAGTGATTACATGGCCCACCTCACACTATCACCGTGCGACACCTAACTCTTTACATAGTACTCCCTCCGTTCCTAAATATTACTAGATGAGTCCCCGCGCGTTGCCGCGGAACAGCGGTATATCTCTCTGCGCAAAATTATCGATTTCATAGAACTAAAAAAACTCTATAACCGCATGACAAATGTGGTAGCCAAACTAAATAAACTCCCATCATCATTTAGATCATCCCACGTAAGGAAAAAAGATCAGCCAACTCCTACTGCATAATGGGATTATATTTTTCTTTTTGACATGTTAATGGGACTTAAAAGCTCACTTACATGCATGCTACCGGTGCATGCTTGCATGCAGACATGTTGATGTGATTTAAAACCCACTCACATGCATGTGCCACGGTATTTCTGCATGCTTGCATGTGGCTTAGTGCGGAGCCTCTCAACGTCTAGATCAGACGGCTATTATGGACTGATTTACTTCATCTAACGGCTACATCAATTTTGATGATGTGGCTCAAGGAGAGGATAGAGAATTCCTAGTAGTGGGGGCTAGCTATTACTAGTAGATAAGTCTTTGTAGAGATTCCACTACATACGGAACAAAATGAATGAATCTACACTTAAAATGCATCTATATACATCCGCATGTGGTTCATGGTGAAATCTCTACAAAGACTTATATTTAGGAACGGAGGAAGTACTAGTATAGTACGTACTGTAATTTATCAGCGAGATAAATTTGTACAATGCTATGAAGCTTCCAGCTTCTGTTACATGTATCTTGCGTCCAAGGTTGCCCGTTGCAACATTTCATCAAATACAAAGGAGACTAACATGCATGCTATTGCATCTCAATGATTGACAGATCATAGCAAATATGTACTCCCTCCGTTCCAAAATAAGTGTCTCAACTTTGTGCAAACTTTAGTACAAAGTTGTACTACTACTAAAGTTGACACTTATTTTGGAACAGAGGCAGCTAAAGAAAAAAACGATCCATGCAGTCCCTAGCCCTTGAACCGTGAACCCTGACCAGGCTTCAATTTGCTGGCAACGTTCGAGCTTCCTAATAAATGAAGTTTGCAACCTTTTGACCATCGGATCATTTTGTGCAGTTTCACCAAAATCGAGATGAGCATCCCTGTGGCAAAGAAATTGAAGAAGCGTGATTAGAATAAGATTACTGGGACTAGTTGATGAGACATAAACTCATCACAAATACAGTACGTAGAAGCCAGTAGAGGTATGTGCGGGGCAAAGAAGTAGAGAAATATCCACAGGGAGTGATGTGGGCAGCTGGAGCAGTGGTGCAAGCCGGCTCTAAAGGGAGTTGTACCTGAGGGACGTAGCACAACCTTGAGGAGGGCGGCGGGAGGCGGCAACTGCCCACGTCGCGGCAGTGAGTAAGGGATGAAGGCAACCTCACCGGCTTTGTGAGAGAGAACGGCAGGGACCCCTGATCGGGACGTGCCAACAGTGGGTTTTCGCCGTCGACGACAGCCACCGCATCTACACTAAGCATCCACCCCTTCCCCAAGCGGGCGTGATCCGCCGGGATGTTAGAGATGTGGCCACAGTCGTTTTGTGCGAGAGAGTGTGAAGAGAGCAACCCCAGCAAGCAACCGTGTAGGCTGGCCCGTCCTGACTATGTATATAGTGGAGCGGTTTCCTTTTCTCTCCATATGAACCTATCATATTGCGTACGTAACACTGAAGAAAAAAACTTTATTTATAAATGACGCGGCACCTACTACTCGTTCTCCTATCACCTTGCGCTTGGCATCTCCAAAATATTAACCTTGCGATTGGCTCTTCGCCTCTTCGGGAAGTCGAGCAATAATGGTAGTGTAGTATATATCGTTCTGGCTATATGAGACCGAATGAATATTTTTTTTGACTATACACAGTAGGGCAAAACCCCACTGCAATTTTTATTAATCTAAAAAAGTAAAGTCCCAGAAAGGAACCAAAGTACAAAAGGCTTGAGATAAGCCAAGGAGGAAGCCAAAAAAAAGGAGAAAAGAAAAAACTAACAACTAAGAACTAGGATTACAGAACAAGATTATCCAGCCAAAAACAGTATGCTCCAGCATAGCTCTTTTTAACTCTGAATCTGAGAAGAGAGAGCTCCTCCATGAAGATGGCTTTCCACCTTTGAATGCTAGGTTGAATTGCTTGGAAAATCATGTTGTTCCTGGAGATCCAAATAGCCCAAGAGGCAAGGATAACTATCTCCATGAAGAAAGGTACATGAAGTTTCTGCTTGAGATCAAGAAAAGCTTCCATGATTGAAACATTTGCCTGTCTTGAAGGGCAGATCAGGTCCCAACACTGTCCAGCAAAAGGGCAAGTCCAGAAAAGGTGCTGAAGAGTCTCTTCCTGTGGACAATTGTTGACAGCACAATTACAGTTGCCCAGCTGAAAAGATTTCCTTCTCAGAAGATGAGTGAATTGCTGCACGTCCACCACGTGGGCGAGGGAGAGTTCTACATGCGGAGCAAAATGAGTGAATCTACACTCTAAAATACGTCTATATACATCAGTGTTTGGAGTATGTACTAGTAGTTCATATTGAAATCTACTAAAGGACATATATATTCCAAACAATATGATATAATCTCTATAACCAAGGTAGTAGGGACGAGGAGTAAACGAAGGGAGTAGTAAATTTTTCTCCTCGTCCTGCGAGCCACCGCGCGCATGGGCGAGGGAGCGGGCGTAAGGCGGAGCAAGCTTCACCTCATCCTGCGAGCCACCGCGCCCGTGGGCGGGGGAAACAGCGTACTAAGCAAGCTTCTCCTTGTTCTGCGAGTTGACGGGACACATCAAAAGTACTCCAGTGTATAGAGCCTTGCCTCTAAGGTAGGCCCCACATGGTTTGCCTCTTTTTTTAACATAACACGTCAAGTCGCAATTTGTTTGTTCACCCGTGGTAGACGATCCTCCCTCCACCAAGTGGACAACCAGTACACGTGCCAAATTACCACGTGGGCTACCTTTTTCATACAGAAATGAGCTCCACCGTGTACCGCGCGGGTGTGGTTGGGAAAGAGACGGGAGTACATGCGCCATGCATGCACCTATTCTCTTCGTGCACGTCCCCCACCTACGTGGGTGTGTGTGAGAGATACAAACCGCGTTCGTGAGTGTTTTTTGTTTTGGGGTGGGGGTGGCGTGGGGGGGTTGATTTCGTGAATTATTTGTGGGAATATGTGTCGATGACATCTCAAAAAAAAATTTGCATGCAATGTGTGTGAAATGGAGGCCTATCCATATCATACATAGAGGGTCGGGCAATCCACGAGAAGAGAGGGAGGGGTCATAGCTATCGATAGAGTCGAAGAGAGGATCAAGTGGGTGGGTGTGAGATCGATGAAGAGAGCCATCGAAATTGTGTGTGTGTGCAAGTCAAAGATATAGGGCGACTGGCCTACCGGAACGTTAGAGGGCACATGTCAAGTTTGTGTGTGGCAGGGAGACATGACTAGAGCGCTCGATGTATCGGTGTGTGTGGGGGGGAGGGGGTGGGGGGAGGGGTAGGCAGAGGCCTAACTATAGAGGTAGAACGACTCGTATATGTGTTGAGAAGGAGAGACCCAGCTATGTCTTGAGGGAGATCAGTCGACATCCATACATAACTGAAGGACGGGAAATATGATGGGACAGAGAGAGAGGAGAGAGAGAGGGAGGGAGAGGGAGGGAGAGGGGTAGAGTGCTGGATGGGTGATGGAGTTGCTTCTCGAAGATGGTGGGAGAGGCCTACTAGACAAACTGAGGGTGGAACTGCAATGTTATCAATAAGAGTGGGGATGTGTTTCTGTGTGTGCCTATGCGTGATAGATCTGTCGGGACGCATCCATGGATGATGAAGGGGAACCATGTGTTTGGTAAGCAAACCTAACTAGATCGGTAGATCAATTGTTGTTTGTCGGAGGAAGGGAGAGACACAACTAATGAGGTAGATCGATTGACGTGTGGGTAAAAACGAGTTATAAGGACCTAGCTAGCTATATGTATAGCGAGAGATCGGTCGGTGTACGTCCATTTGTTAGAGGCAAATAAGGCCTAGCAAGACGGATAGACAGAGAGAATGGAGCTAGGAGGTGGTGCGAGAGGCCCAACTACTAGCTAGATAGGGGGAGGAGTGTGCGGTTGTGAGATCGATGAAAAGAGGGGTGAGAGTTTACACGTGTGTCTGACCGTATGAGAGACACGAGGCAAGGACACATAAAGGAGGAGATTGAAGGTGTGTGTGTATGTTGTAGGCAGGCATCGCTGGAGAGGTTTATCGATCGGTGTGTGTCGGAAAGGAGTTGTGGAGACTCTGGGAGAACGACCTAAAGAAAAAACTGAATGTGCCCGGTGGATAGAATGCCGAGGGAGGGGGAGGGCCAGGAGGGCGTGTGCATGCACGAGAGAAAGTTAGTGGTAGCTACAAAGGTTAGAGGATTGTGTGGGTGTAAGAGACTAACAAAGATCATAATTTGATATGAAAGCGGATTCATATATTTGAATAGGAGATCATAGTGCTTTAAACATTGCATGCATGAATATAGCGGTGATACACGTGCTGTGCACATGTTATACCATAATGTGATAATGCATGGCATTTGCAACTCAAAGCTAAATGCCGAACAATCTAAACCATACTATACATCAAACAATCTCACATTTTATTTGAATTTGTGATAATGTGTGGCGTTTGCAGCTTACAACTAAATATCGAACAATCTAAACAATACTATATATCGAACATTCTCACATTTTATTTGAATTTGTGGTAATGTGTGGTGTTTGCAACTCACATCTAAATACTTGTAGGCGTAGGGGGCGGGGCACCATACATAATGTGATAAACACATTATACATATGAGACATGGTTTAGATTATGAAGATCTAGCTAGAGCTAGAAATGTAATGTGATTTGAAATCAAAATAAAGTGGATTCAAAAAATCTAGTTCGAGTTCATATAGTACACATAGTTCATATGTAACTCGAGACTAATCATGTGGTGTGCTGTGAAGATAATACACAAATGATGGTTTAACTTGACAATAATGATGATTGTAGATCTTATTAAAACAGAGAAACGAATTCAAATGCTTTGACTTCACAACAATCATTACTGTAGATCTTATTCAAATAGAGAAACGAATTCAAATTTAGTTCATATTGAAGCGGTAGTATATACGTTTGGAATGCACTAAAACGTTCATTTGAGTAGTAGGTTGCATGCATTATACACGTAGCGAAATATTTTAATTGAACATAACATGAATTCAAAGTTTTGAATGACATTTGTAGTGCGCATTGATTTGGTACAGTACACGTTAGGCTTGTCCGGAAATTTCAACCCGCGCCTTGTTAGCCCGAAATATTTAAGATATATCTTTGTCTCGTTGTGCTCCGACAACTCCCTCCATCTCAACCCGCGCCTTGCTATTCCGAAATTACAACGCGCGCGAAAACTCCCACCTCCTGTGAAATCCCGACACGCGAAATGCCCGTGCTACCCCTGAACCGAAAGAACCGCCTCAAATCGGTGGGGGTACTTTCATAACTTACCCCACATTTCGGACAAGCGCGTCTCTAAGCCATGGTTCCCCACTGCCATCCCATCCGCCCACCCATTCGTACACCGAGGCCGCGAAAACCCGCCATGTAACCCCACACCCTGCTCCGTCCGCCACCCAGCCGGAGCCTCTTCCCCGACGACGTCGTCCACAGCAACACCTCGACGTCCCTCATCCACCGTACGGGATGAGGATCCGTCGTCGATCTCATCGTCCCGCCGGTTCAGCCACCCCGTCCTCCACCTCCAAGGAGCTGCCCTGACATTCCCCTCGTCTTTCGCGCCACCTCCATTCCCACACTGCCGTCTTCACCTGCACCACCGGAAGAGCATCATCATCACCGTTTCCTCGGATGAAGCTGCAGCCTAATCGGCGCCACCAAAGAGGTTGTACACTAATCGCCGCATTTTCTTCTTGATTCGATCTCACGGTGCTGCCGGCGCTCGGTCCCGAGCTGACACGGCGCGGCTCCATCCACGGCGGCGGCGCCGGCCACTTCCTCCATGCCGTCGCTCCCTTGGCGGCGACGTCCACATCAGTAGGAGCTGCTGCTGCTTTAGCTCTCGCTCGCGCTGCTGCTCTGCTCTTGCTCTCGGTCCCCTGCCTGGTCTGCTCTTTCTATTGCTCTTGCTCGCGTTGCTGCTCTCGCTCTTGCTCTTGCTTGCGATGCTGCTCCGATTTAGCTACACTTCAGTCGACTGAATCAACTTTTGGATCAGTCAATTTTCAGGGGGTGGGGGGGGTCGCCGGGGTGAAGGAAGAACCAGCCGCAGCAGGGAGGGGGGCTCGCCGGAGAGGTACCCCACTATCTATCTTAGGGTTCAGGATGGGGGCGGTGGTCGCCGGCGGTGGCGGGGCGTTGGTGGGGCGGTGGCGTGGGGATCGCCGGAGAAAAAGCTCGGCACGGGGGGGCTAGAGGGATGGCCGGGGCGGCGGCGGACCGGCGGTGGGGAGTGTTTTCGGGGCGGGCGGGGCGGGGCACCGCCGGCCGCGGGCGGCGGGGGGCTGCTGTTTGGCCGGTGGTGGCTGGCGGCTCAGGGGGTGGAGGTTGAAGATGAACCGCAGGCCCTTGATTTCGTATCCAACGGCTGCAAAATCGACTGACCAGAGATGAAAAAGTCAGTCGACCGACGTGTAGCCTCACCTTGCTAGTGCGTTCAGTTTCGACAGCAAAATTCAGTTTCGACAGTTAAGTTCAGTTTTGACAGTTAAGTTCAGTTTCGACAGTTAAGTTCAGAGATGAGCGGCTGATGTATTTTACATCTAGCACTTTGTGGTTATGTATTTTATGTCATGTATTGGAGATGCTATTAGAATTCCACTCAGGTTAACGTTGTTCGTTGTCTCTCTTGTCCTGCTTCAGCCTCGGCGTCGTACAACTCACCGGAGCTGCTCCAACGACGAAACCCTCCATCACAGCGGAGCAGTACCTCGGGCTCCATCTCTAGACGCCTAAGATCTTCTTCCCCTCCTCCGACAGCAAAGTTAGCCGGAGCATCCTCACCGGCCAACCCAATCACGCTGAGATCGACATGGCTTCGCCAAAGAGGTTGTACACTTGTTGCATCTCTTTTTTACTCTACATGTTATATATATTGTCCACTGAGCACACGGATTTGTTCCTTTAGTGTCTCCTTGAAAGAAAAAACGTAGGAATTTAATTTTCACTTGTCCTCCTTTTCAAATTCCTATTCATGAAGCACAAGACTAAGAGATAGTAGCATAATAGCATTATAACCGTACATTTTCTTGTGGTTTGACTTAATCTCACCATGCTTCTTTGCATCCTGTGATCTTCCAATTGTTGTGAATCAAACACCCAGATTGGCAGAAATCCTGTGTTTTTAAATTCTCTGTTTTGCACGTGCATTCCTATCCTATTCCTGTCTATTTCCTATCCCTGCATTGTTGGAATCCTCCAATTCAAACGAGCCCTTACAGAATTACTTCTCTTACAGATAGTTGTCAAAGAAAACCTTGCGTGGTTTGTCCCGCTCCTGCTGCGCCGTCGTCCACCCCAGCTCAGCTGCTCCAACGACAGAAGGGTCCAGCACAGCAGGGATCCGGCCTCCAGACTGTCTTTCGCCGCCTCAGATCTTCTTCCCCGCCGCTGGCCATGAAAACTGCATTACCATCATCAACCGAGCAGATGACCTCGAGGACTACACGGGTCCGCAAGAGAGGTCGCACTCTTTCGTGTCTGCTTACGTTATGCATCGCTTAATATTACATGCTACTTTATCGTCCTGTTCACCGATTAGACTCTGAGTCAGCTCCAAACTAATGGTCAAACTTGAGTTTTTAAATGGTTGTGGGGTACATATCGGGGCCGCTATCAATAGTATCTATCTACTATCTGGTTAATCTCCGGTGTCTACTATGAGTTTCATGTTGGGTGGGAAACAAACAGTAAAGAAGCCATTATCTGTATTTTTTAACTGAAGCCATTATCTGCCTGCTATTATTGGTTTTGGGTCTATCCACAGGTTGCTACCATCACTCTGGATTTCTGCATGCACTCCTTACATAATCTCACTATGTTTTATTCCTATGCATGACAGTTATTGTAAACAATGGAACTGAACATGTAGAGCAAAAGAGACGAGCCTTGCGTGGCAATAAAATTTCATGCAGACGTCGCTCCATGGTAGGCGCAAAGGCAGCCCCCCTCCACGCATTTCGGATTGTAATCGAGAGGAAGATATCTGTTCTGAGGGGGATTCAGAAGGAGAAGACAACTCCTATTTACCCCCTGAGGTCTTCGCTCTAACTTGGCATGCTGATGTTGGTTATATCATGCATATGGTGTCTTGCATTGCTTACTTTATACATCAAATATGTCATCTGCTTAGTTTAGACATCCTTTGTGCGAATGCCATCTGTTTAGTTTATTCATCGTTTATGTGAATTATGCAACGCCATCTTGTTTAGCCAGGCATCATATATGTGAATTTTGCAATGCCATCCTGCTTAGCCAGTCATCTTATATGTAAATTATATCAGGCCATCCTTTTTTTCGTTACATATTACATTTGTCAACAATGTTAGTACATTCAACTGCTCTTCGTGTGCATCAGCCATTTGACACGGTGATGGCAAATTCTGGAGTGAAAACAAGGTCTTCAGAGCAGACTATGCTATCTGACGAAGCGCATATCTCGCTGGTTACGGATAGCTCCTCAGAGGAGGATTCAGAGACAGATGACCAGTCCTATCCCCCCCCCCCCGAGGTGTATGCTCTAACTTGGCAGGGTTATGTTGCTCATATCGTTGTATGGTGTCTCGCATTGCTATGTCATTTGATTAGTTTAGACATGCTTTGTGTGAATGCCACCTGTTCAGTGTCTAATTACCATATATGTGAATTATGCATTGCCATCTTGTTGCAAGACATTATATATGTGAATTATACAATGCTATCTTGTTGCAAAGGCATTATATATGTGAATTATGCAATGCCATGTTGTTTAGCCAATCATCATGTATGTGAATTATATCATGCTATCATTTTTTTGTATTACGTGTTCCATTTGTCGACAACGTTTGTATATTCAACTACTCTTCCTGTGCATCAGCCATTTGAAGCGGTGATGGAAGTATCTGGAGTGAAAACAAGGTATTCAGAGCAGACAATGCTACCTGCTGAAGCAGACATCTTGCTGGTTACAGAGAGCTCCTCAGAGGAGGATTCAGAGACTGATGACCAGTCCTATTTCCCCCCAGAGGTCTATGCTCAAACTTGGCAGGGTTATATTACCCATGTCATGCATGTTGTCTTGCATTGCTTAGTTTTTACATCATATATCGATTGCCATCTGCTTACTTGCTTACTATATAAATCATATATTTGAATTATATCATGCCATCATGTTTACATAGTACATACACATCATCTATCTGAATTATGGCATGGCAACCCATTTAATAAAGACATCATATAGTTATATCATCTCATCCTGTTTAGTGTTTACTGTCATCATATTTTGAATTATGGCATTCTATCCGTGAATGTATGTGAATTATGGCATGCCAACCTATTTAATAACACATTATGTAGTTATGTCATGTCATCCTGTTTACATAGTCTCATATTTTGAACTATGTCTTTCCATCTTTTTTAGTTAGCCATCATAATGTGAAATTGTGTCATGCTATCCTGTTTAGTTAGCCATCATATATGTGAAATTGTGTCATGCTATCCTGTTTGGTTAGACAACATAAATATGAATTATTTCATGCCCTCTTTTATTCCCCACTATCCATTGCACCTGTCTATCATACAATGTCTATACTTTCAATTAGTTTTCTTGTTTATCAGCCATTTGAATTGGAGAGCATGATGGCGGTATCTAAGGGAGTAACAACACGGTCTTCAGAAAAGATAGTGCTACCAGTTGATGCAGATAGAACCACGGTTGTACTTGCCCAAGGACCAGATCAACCACACATAACCCAGACTCTCGCAGATTGTACCCCTACCCAGTTCGACAGAGAACCAGCTACACCCGTTCTAACCCCAACCCCGGCAGATAGTATCCCAGTTCCAGTTGACACAGCACCGTCTCCACCACAGAGCACCCAAACACGAGTAGTTAGTAAGGGAACTGCAGTGCCCAAAGCACGAGGACCACCACTCCGAATCCCAACTCAACGCTTAAAGGAGAAGAAGATTTGTTCCCAGGTCAGGTTCTGTAGCTATGGTTCATACTCCTTTGCTCTTGCATTACTGTATTTACTCATACCAACTATTTTCAATTTTGAAGGATGGAATTGAAACTCCAATGGCGCAACAGGTATGTTTTAAACCTGTTTCTTTAACTGGTTTGCTGTTGTAACCTGCTCTATGTTGATTTCAGTTTCAATTGAATAAACAGTTATGTTCTCATGTCATGCACATTACAAGTGTTGTTATTGCTCTATAGTTACCCACACTTATATTCTGTCTATTCTGCTTTGTCTTGAACAAATATTATTTGAACTGTGTCTCTATCTTGATTTGGCAACAAAAACTAGAATGATATAGACCATAAAGTGACCATGGTACATAGATATATGTTTGTTTCATGTTGGTATCCTGTTGTAACGCCCACGATGCGGCTATATCTCCCACGTGTCGAGGCACGACTTAGAGGCATAACCGCATTGTAGGTATTGTCGCAAGAAGGGTCATCTTCACACAATCCCATGTAATGAACAAGAATGGAATAACGAGAGTTGGCTTACAATCGCCACTTCACACAATACATAAATTAATTCATACATCATCCAAAATCCACACATAGACCGACTACGGTCAAATCCAAATGAAAATAAGATAACCCCAAATGCTAGATCCCCGATCGTCCCAACTGGGCTCCACTACTGATCATCAGGAAAAAGAAACATAGTAACGACCACGTTCCTCGTCGAACTCCCACTTGAGCTCGGTTGCGTCACCTGCACTGCCATCATTGGCACCTGCAACTGTTTTGGTAGAATCTGTGAGTCACGAGGACTCAGCAATCTCACACCCGCGAGATCAAGACTATTTAGCTTATAGGAAAGGATGGTGTAACGAGGTGGAGCTGCAGCAGGCACTAAGCATATATGGTGGCTAACATACGCAAATGAGAGCGAGAAGAGAAGCAACGCAACGGTCGCGAAGCTAGAAATGATCAAGAAGTGATCCTGAAACTACTTACGTTCATGGATAACTCAAACCGTGTTCACTTCCCGGACTCCGCCGAGAAGAGACCATCACGGCTACACACACGGTTGATGTATTTTAATTAAGTCAAGTGTCAAGTTCTCTACAACCGGACATTAACAAATTCCCATCTACCTCATAACCGCGGGCACGGCTTTCGAAAGATAATACCCTGTAGGGGTGTCCCAACTTAGCCCATTATAAGCTCTCACGGTCAACGAAGGATAAACCTTCTCCCGGGAAGACCCGATCAGTCTCGGAATCCCGGTTTACAAGACATTTCGACAATGGTAAAACAAGACCAGCAAAGCCGCCCGAATGTGCCGACAAATCCCGATAGGAGCTGCACATATCTCGTTCTCAGGGCACACCGGATTGTCCAAGCTTCCAATAGGCGAGCCTAGAGTTGCCCCTGGTGGCCACCGGCGACTGACAGGTTGGACCAATACTCAGAGGAGCACTGGCGCGGGGGTTTAAAATAAAGATGACCCTCGGGCTCGCGAAAACCCAAGGGAAAAAGGCTTAGGTGGCAAATGGTAAAACCAAGGTTGGTCCTTGCTGGAGGAGTTTTATTCGAGGCAAACTGTCAAGGGGGTCCCATAAATCACCCAACCGCGTAAGGAACGCAAACTCAAGGAACATAATACCGGTATGGCGGAATCTAGGGCGGCAAGAGTGGAACAAAACACCAGACATAAGGCCGAGCCTTCCACTTTTTACCGAATATATAGATGCATTAATTAAATAAGAGATATTGTGATATTCCAAAATATCCACGTTCCAACATGGAACCAACTTCAACTTCACCTGCAACTAGCAACGCTATAAGAAGGGCTGAGCAAAAGCGGTAACTTAGCCAAACAACGGTTTGCTAGGAAAGGATGGTTAGAGGCTTGACATGGCAATATGGGAAACATGATATAGCAAGTGGTAGGTAGCGCAGCATAGCAATAGAACGAGCAACTAGCAAAGCAAAGATAGAAGTGATTTCGAGGGTATGGTCATCTTGCCTGCAAGGTTCTCAGAGTTGTCGAAAGCTTCATCCTCGTAAGCGTACTCAACAGGTTCCTCGTTCATGAACTCGTCTCCTGTCTCTACCCATAGCAAGAACACAAGCAATGGAACCACAATCAATCACGGGAAATGCACAATCAACATGATGCAATACATGCATGATATGCAAGATATGATATGCGATGCATATGCGTGCTCCGGAAGAAAAAGGATGAACAAGGCAGTAACTTGGCAAACCAAGTATTCCACTGGAAAGATGAGATGATTTCGGTCGAAATCGATATAAAGATCACCGGAAACGGATGCACGGTTTGTAAATGGCAAGCAAAACAAGAATGACACGATTATGCGATTAACAGCATGATAGCACATAGAATACATCAAGTAACTATGCTACAGCACCCCAACATAGCAAACAAGCATATGGCAGTAATCTACAAGAGATGCTTGACAAAACATGAACAGTGAGCTACGGCTAGATCACAACGCAATAGGTTCAAACAAGCATGGCAAAAGTGCAAAAGATATCAGTTTCACAGACTAAAAATACTGGACATGGCAGAAACAGCATCAGGTAGCAATGTTCAGACCAAGCAATCAACATGCTACAGGAACTTAACATAGCAAAACAAGGCATGACATGAATCTACTAAAATCATAGAACAAAAGTCCCTTAATGACCATGAGCCAAAAAGGAACAGAAGATACAATGGCACCAATGTAAACATAGCAAGTTTCGTTAACAGGTTTCAGACTTATGAGCTTGATTCACTCATCACAAAATTATGAAGGCATCTTTGTGAGCTTGATTCACTCATCACAAAGCAATGCATGACAAAACAAGCATACATACAGAAATACGGCATGTTTATGACGCTAACCATGGAAAGAGCAAGTTCATAGAATGTATGGATCAACTACAATAACCTTGGCAAAATTGAATCTCATGTTAACATTCTGCCAGAAATATTTTATAGCAAAAGTAGAGTAAGATTAAGACATGCTAGGGCACTCCATAATTGCAAACAGGGGCATGGACGGATAGAGCACAACTATATCTACAAAACATCCTCACTGAACATACTCAAAAGAATCATGGATCTCTCTATATACACATGGATACATGGCAACAAAATAACAGCAGTAACAGACTTGGCAAAATTCTAAGTCCCTGAAAACGGAAACATCACGAAGCCTAGTTTGCATGCTTGTGCTAGGCACCACATAGATCACAAAAATACATGGCATACACCTTTGTAAAGATGGCATGGCATAGATCAAAACACCTGTAGAGCTCATGCCCATAAGATGCACACATCAAATGCAACAAAAATAACAAAACACCAAGTTCTGATAGGTAACAGCAGTAAACAGCACATAGCACTCTTGCACCAGAGATTTGGGCATCAAGATGGACTCAAACGATCATGGCACAATGGAACAAAATGAAGAGCATCTCGAGACGAACATTTCGATATATCATGCACGCAAAACGTAGCCGTATAAAATGAGATATGATGCGATGAACATGAGCACATAATGTGAAGAATATACAGGACTTGGGGGATTTTCGGGGTCAACCTCATTGGATCCAGATCTGGCGCGCACGCGAACCGAGGCGGGCGGCTCGCCGGAGCTTCGGGCGAGGGAGGAGGAGGAGGCGCCGGGGTTCGGGCGGCGCTCGCCGGCAGGAGGCGGCGGCGTGGACGGCGGCCCAGGCGCGGGCGACGGGGAAGGAGGCAGAGGCGCGCGGGCAACGATCGGCGGGCGGCGCGGGGCGCGGCGCCGGCGGAGGAGCGGGAGGACGAGGGCGGCAGCGCGGGAGGAGGCTCAGGCGCGGCGGTCGGGCCCCGCGGGCCAGACGCGGGCCTCGCGGGCCGGTGGCGGTGGGCGGCGGCGCTGCCATGTGTCGCGCCCCGATTGGTCGGGCGCGGCGGCCGGATTCGTCCGGTGGCGGTGGACGTGTCCGGTGGCGGCGGAGGGCGAAATTTTAGGGTTTCATCCGGGATTTTGGACGGGGAGGGTATATTTATAGGTAGAGGGAGCTAGGGGACTCCAAATGGAGTGCG
The DNA here is from genome assembly GCF_018294505.1 of Triticum aestivum. Taxonomy (NCBI): domain Eukaryota; kingdom Viridiplantae; phylum Streptophyta; class Magnoliopsida; order Poales; family Poaceae; genus Triticum; species Triticum aestivum. The sequence goes on along the minus strand of NC_057814.1, from coordinate 294,361,225 downwards.
ATTTTCGCCCACACGATCGTGATCGAACGACCGAGAACATGGAGGTGACTTAGATGGGTTATGGGGCTGTTTGGAGGGGGGTTTTGCTGCAACACACAAAAGGCCTTTGCGGTTACCCGGTTAACCGTTGGAGCATCAAACGACCTCCAAATGGAACGAAACTTGACAGGTGGTCTACCGGTGGTATACCAAGGCCACTTGGCAAACCTCGGTCCATTCCGAGAACGTTTAACATCCGCTCACGAAAAGAAACAAGAGGGGGTGCGCCGGTGCACGTGGGAGTGTCGGATTGCAAAACGGACAATGGGGAAAATGCTCGGATGCATGAGACGAACACGTATGCAAATGAGATGCGCATGATGACATGATATGAGATGCATGGCATGAACAAAATGCAAAACGAAAACAAAACCCGACCACGAAGGGAATATCATAACACATAGCCAAAAATGGCAAGAGTTGGAGTTACAAGTATGGAAAGTTACATCCGGGGTGTTACACCTGTCCACTTTACTACTGAACTCATTTACCAAAATGAGTTTCATATACAACATGGTAAACATGTGATGTGTCTACTTGTTTCTCTTTTAGAATGCGGACAAAATATTGGAGAACAGTACCACGTTATCCAATGGTAAAGGAAGTAATGCAGATAATGTTCAAGATAGTGAGACATCCCTGTTGGTCTCCAAGAAAGCTGATAAAAACTATCTTGACGACAGTGAGGGAACCCAAAAGTCCTGTCTTGATGTAGTGTTCGAGTTACTGGCCACTACTGCTGGCACAAGCTCTTCGAATTCGCTGCCTGAATCAGTTCGTCTTCTTGAGTCTCAACTTCAAGTTGAAAGACACCGATCAGACGTGCTGCGACAGGAAGCTGAAGGACTGAGGAAGTCCCTGCAGAATTCAGATGCATATTTTCTGGTGCAATAGCAAGCGCTGGAGGATTTAAGCGCCAAACAAGAGAAAGTTAATAAGCTTGCTAAGCATCTTGCCAGCATTATGGGTACCCAGGATATTGTTTCTTGAGATCTTCTGAAGTGGTTTCAGTTCTGGATTTGTTTTGCTGCGGAGTTTATTTGCGTTGGTCGCCAACTTTGACAACCAGTGTATATGATATGCTGCTTTGTTCCCTATATTTGCACTGGTGGCGAACTTTGATGCCCAGTGGATGTAATATGTGTAATATCCGTGATATCCTAGCGTTAGTTGCTTGCTTATTTATTTCCTTGTTGTCTTGTTTCTTTGTTTGCTTGTAGTCATTGCAGTTCTTTTTCCGCGGTTAGCTAGTGGCCGCAATAACCTATTTTTCAAAACTAGGCCACAATAACCATGGGCTAATATTTACTGTAGTGACACTGGGCCTCCTACTGGCCGTAGAAACAATGGGCCTTCTACGGGCCGTAGAAACAATGGGCCTTCTACGGGCCGTAGAAACAATGGGCCTTCTGCGGGCCATATCATCAATGGGCCTTATACGGGCCGTATGATCGATTGGCCAAACATGGGCCAAACAGACTGCATTATGGTCGTAAACGGGCTAGAGTTGGAATCGTCCGTTCATGGGCCGACCATAACGGGCCATCGTTAATAGGCCGTATTTGATGACGCTATGAAAACGGCCCAACGTATTAACATACCACAAACGGGCCGACTGTAACCACGGGCTGAATTTGGCCCACAAGCAGAAAATGACAGTAACGGGCCGTAAGTAAACGAATGCTGGAAATGAGCCCAAGAATAAATGGGCTCTGAGAAGGCCGAAAGATAACATGGGCTGGAAATGGCCCAACGGAATAACGGGCCGTTAATGGGTATAAAGTGATACACTGTTCATTACGGGCCAGTTTCACCACGGGCCGTTAATGGATGTAAAGTGATACACTGTTCATTACGGGCCAGTTTCACCACGGGCCGTTAATAGGCCAAGAGTTACATAGGGCCTCATATGGGCCGAAAGACGTCATGGGCCATACATGCGCCAGAAGTGAAAACAGGCTGGAATCATATTGGATGGCCCAGATGACGCTACTGGGCCTAATTCGGATAGGGCGTAACGGGCCGTTAGCGGGCTGTAAATGGGCTATATGCGAACGGGCCGTTAACAGGCTTTCCATGGGCCGGCCCGCCACCTTTTGACCAAGTCAAACGGGCCGGCCTTTTCACAGGAATGGGCCTCTGTTGGGCCATGCCACATGTCAACGTATCATAGGCGCCTTTCGTCCAAATGGTGGATGACATCTGTCCCAACGATGAGCCGACATGTGTTTCCTCCAGCCAATGATGATTTTACACGTGGAAAATCCCCATTGGTCGGGGTTGTTAACGGGTTATCGGATCCAAAACCCGACCCGATAGCTTAACGGCGTTCCGTTATGGTGGATGCCACGTGTCGGTCACCCTTGACGAAAGCACTTCTCTGACGCGCGATTTATCGTCATGGAAGTGGACACTACCGTGATGATAATTTTGGCAATTTCATGGAACACTTCTACGGCAGCACAGGTATGACTATCTTGATTCTGTCATAAATTTGTCATGGATGTACATGCATGACAGAAAACGCGACCTACTGTGACAAACACGTATCATCACGGAAGTGTATTTTTTTGTAGTGATAGTATCCACTTCTCATTGAAACCTTTGTGCCTCAGAATTTGAACAATAGCATCATGCTCCATAGAGTCAAAAGCCTTCTCAAAATCAAGCTTGAGAATGACAATGGGCCTCTTGGCCTGATGGCACTGGTGCAAATACTCAAAGGTCCAACCAATGTAGTCCTGAATTGTTCTGCTTTTGATAAAACCATACTAGTTCTTATGAATACATTGCATAATCACATCTTGAAATCTGTTAGCTGCCATTTTTGAAAGAAACTTCAAGCCCATCCCAGTCAAGGAAATAGGTCTGAAATCTCCCACTTCCTCTGGCGGAAGCCTTTTAGGTACTAGAGTAATGTAAGAACCATTAATGTTTTCCAGAGCTGCAGCACCATCATAAAAAGCCTGAGCTAACTCATAGAAATCCTTGGAAATGATATGCCAACATTTCTTAAAGAAAAGGCCATTGAAACCATCTGGCCCTGGGGCTTTATCAACTGGCATGTGTTTCATAACATTGTCCATTTCCTCCTTCTCAAAAGGCTTGGTGAGCACCTCAAGTCCCTCCACAGGAGTGATAAGAGCAGAGAGGTCAAACCCCATCACAATTCCTCTTGAAACACCCATTCTGTTCTTAAAACAATTCTAGATCACTCCCTCCATTTGGGAATGTCCACTGACCACTGTACCATCAGGCAGCCTCAGACTTGCAATTGAATTTCTCCTATGTCTTTCAGTGGCCATTGCATGGAAAAACTTTGTATTCCCCCCGCCCCCACTTTATTGTACCCAATAGTACATCTTTTCTTCCAATAAATGAAATGAAGATGAAGTAGTTTTTCCACATGTGCTTTAACAATTTTCCTAAAATTAGACTCCTGTCTGAACAGAGGCCTAAGCTCTTCCAGCTCATCCAAAAGCAGGATTACATGATTGCATTTTGTAACCAAAATTTTGAGTTTGGAAACATTCATTTACCACCTCTTGAGACTCATTCTTAGTGTCTTAAGTTTATCTGCAATCCTAGCAATAATGTGGCCCTTCCAAGAAGGTTTTTGCCATGATAATTCCGCACAGTCCATAAAACCCTCCAGATCTAACCAAATAATTCTCAAACCTAAAAAGATTTGACTTTGGAATGGAAGTCTTGATGGTAACTACACATGGAACATGATTAGATGCATTTCTAGCTAGAGGAATCACCTCAGTCATAGGATAGTCAGATATCCAGTCCACAGAAGTGAAGAACCAATCTAGTTGTTCTATTAAAGGGGTGTCTTGCATATTTGACCATGTAAAAGTTCTTCCCTTCAGAGGTAGTTCCAAGAGACCCAAATGTCCAATTATCTCATTAAAAATGAAGATATCATTTAAATCACCCCCAGGCAAATTTATATTATCAAGGAACCTCAAAAAAATTAAAGACTCATAACAGAAGCTAATTCTCTCCCAAGGGAATCTGCAAGTTATAAAGCCAAGTTACAAAACTATCTCTGGCTTCACCTTGGCAAGTACCCTATACAGAGACCAATGTCCATCTTTCATTATTTTGCCTGGGTATAAATTCAATCACCACAACAAACTGTTGAACTTCTAATAAAGTCCCATCAAAAGTTGATGAATTCCAGACCACAAAGATTCCTCCTGAAGCACCCAAGGAAGGGCAATAAGCAAAGCAATCAAACCTCTTTGGACAAAAGTTTCTAATTGTTCTTGAATCAAAAGAGGAGCATTTATTTTCTTGAAAACATGCAATAGCACACTAGCTCCCATCTATTTTCTACCTGACTGCCCTTTGTCTAGTCTCAGCATTCAAACCCCTGACATTCCAACAGAGAATATTTTAGTTTCTACAAGGTTTACTCACTTAAAAAGATCATCATAATGTCTACAAACCACATGGCACACAATGCCACATGCACATAACACCCAGATAAGTCTGGGAAACCAATATTACATAAAAGTTTTCCACAGAATACATCGATAGGCATAGGAGATAATTAGCAAATTTAGGGGCTTGCCAGACCCAGAAAGAAATAAACACACTATTCATTAGAAGTAGTGTTGCCAGCATTAAGAGGATCCACCATCAGCGCATCCACGGTTAGGAGCTTTGCATCAATTCCAAGGTCCTGCCCAATTCCCTAGAGATGACTGATTGGCGTTGCTGGAGGAATATCTGCATGTGCAGGGTCATCTGGCATCTCAGCAGAAAGGGGCTTGGCCTTGGGCTTCCTTCGATTGGGCTGCAAAGCCAACTCCTGGAAAATGGGCTTCATTCCATCACGCTGAACAAAACTCCTTGTGCACCATATGACAGAGGTTTCCACATGGAGTTGGCGCCAAAGTCTTGTGTGGCCACCTCCCTTTCTTGCTCAAAGAAGTGGAAGAAAATGCCTATGTGGTTGATTTCTTCTCAACATCCTCTGAAAAAAAAAGAGCCCTGGCAACAGGCCTGGCTGGTTCCTGCTACTTCCAGGTAAGCAGAGGGAGACCATCCTGACTGAAAGCAAAGTCCCGGTTTCTCTTTGAAAGAATCACAGGAGGTGCGGGCTGGAACATCAATGGTTTTGGCACTTCAAAAACAGTGGGCGCTTCCAATAGATTTTCAAAAGACCTCCTCCAAATCATCTCCGGAGGCAATGGGGGCCCAAACGGGAGAACAACAGTCTGAATCTCCAAAGATGGCAGGTGAATCATAGGAGGTTGATAAACCACAATTGCCCAATTGTTAGCTTCCACCTAAGCCTGGACATCCACCAAATGCACATGATAATTGGAATGGCAATCACAGGTACTGGCTGCACCTACTGCTGGGCTTCAGAACTAGGTTGATCAGGTCAATCCACCACCATTGACTCTTGATCTTGAACTACTGGCTGTTCTTCAGCATCATTCCAATTACCCCAATTATCATCTTCCACCTCATTATGTGTTGGCTACTCTGGAGGGGGAGGGGGTACATCATTCTATCCCAATGCAGGATATGGGAGCAGAATAAAAGGTGCATCTCAGGGAAGGGCACACCAGGCAAGGGATGTGGGTTGCCATTGATGGGCATCCAATCCTCATCCTGGGGCATTTGCTCAGCAAAATTAGCACCAATCATGTAGAGTGGAACTATCCACGACACTCTAGCTCCCCCCAAGCTGCATAACCCATGAAAACCACATCCCTCGGTACAAGAATATCTTCTGGAAAAGAGGCAAAAAATCAGAGTTCTAACCAAGTATGGATCCTCACTGATCCAACGGTGAACTTGCCAAAAGTGTTCACTGCTGCCCTGACGTTTTCAGTGTTACGAATATCTAGAGGCATTCCCAAGAACATAAGCAGACCCTGATGAAAACCATGAGCCCCACGAAAAGTCTCTCCCTCATCATGCTTCATAAAGCGGACAAAACGATCATCGCCCAGAGCTTGTGGTGGCAGTTGAAGAAGCGAATAACGGACTGCGGCATCCCTAAGCTCAAAAATACCAACACGAATCCATGGCTGTGCAGACCTCATAAAAACCCCATGGGCTTGGAGCCATTGAACTACTTCCTCCCTAGCAGCACCAATCTGATCAGGCGGCAGTATAGGCATTACCTCAGCAAGCATGAACTCCTCGTGCGCACAATCGAGGTATGTGGCGTCACAAAAGTCTATGGCATACGAGCTTCACGACCGATCGCCCGCCTGCACATACAACATCGGATCAAGGTGGAAGTTGGCCATTGGAGCAAGTCAGAAGAAGGTGGACACGCCGCGGGCGGCAGGCTCGATGGCGGCGATGGTGTCTCCGGCGGCACATTCGATGGAGTCTTGGGGCCGTGGCTGATGGAACTGGTCGAAGGAGTAAATGTGGAAGTGCAAGAGAGGTCCAAGTTTGGTAAAAGCTCTGTCAGAGAGATATTCCCGCTGCCAGCCGACGGATCCTTGGAAGTTGCAATATTACCGGGTTTTGGTTGCCAAACCAAACCCAAGATCTTAGCAAATCTGTTACAATCCTTTTTAATATGCCCAACCCATGAACAAGCATTACACCAAATCTTGGACGTGCACGCTGAAGAAAAATGGCCCTTCTTTAAACATTTTTGACACATATGAATTTCCTCAACCATTTCTGAAACCATATTGTCAAAATCCTCATGCGTCTGCTGAGAAGATGGCACTTCAAACGGCCCAATAGACTATGCAGGCTCAGCTCGGCCGTGGCACGCACATTTGATGGCCTAGCACGGCCTGTGACGTCCACATTTGAAGAAGCAAGATTCCCGCCTAGAGAGGGCGGCACCCGATCAACTGGAGCAATCAGATCTTGCAATGTACCAAAAGACATTGATGGCATCGCCGACGTCCACCGGAGATTGGACGGCAGCGTAGGATGAATGACCACCCTCTCGTGTCTAGGAATCATATAACCCGCCATTTCTATGGTTTCAATGCAATTTTGAGTGGCCAGATAGCGATAACCATGACAAGCCGGATAGTTTTGGAAGGTTGCAAAAGATAATTTCTTGAATACAGAATGATCAGATCTAACTCAGGACTTGGCCGGCTTGGAGCGCATAGCTAACAAACCAAGAGCAGCACGTCGTTTTGAGGTAATCACAATGATCCATTCAGCATCACATTCCAATTTCCAATCTTAAACTCACGAGCCCAATTTGGGTCACCGTTACCCCATAGATGAAAGTAACATTTAAAATGATCACATGAGAAAGATCTAAGGCTGAGGATAATCATTGCCACAACCTTGCAAGAAACTTGAAATCCAAATACCTTATCCTTGGTGGAGAAAACCAGGAACTCAATGGCCGAACCACTAATGGCAGCCTCAAGTGCCGCCGCCACTAAATCTTCATTAAGACGAAAATCATGACGGCCAAATGAAACAACCATGGTAAAATAGCCCGTGTCATCCATGGGGTGCACCGAAAAACCAGTAGATTGAAAAACCCTATCTGCAAAAGCCAAACCCTTGGAGAAATCCAAGCCAAGGGTAGATCCATCATTGGAACCCATAGAAGATGGGTATGAGCGTGTAGATCCCAAGACGCCGGAGAGATCTAGTGGAGAGAAACTAAAAATTGGTGGCCAGTGGAGGAGATCACCAGAGGTGGGGGAGGTCGCCGGGGTGGGGTGGGAGAGGGCCATCCCCCTAATATTGAGACAAAATTTCATGACCTAGATGTGAAGGTCATTGAGATACAGACCACTATGGAGAAGCTCCAAGAAGATGCTGAGGACAGGGAGGATAGACCCACTACAAATACTTTCCAGAGAGTGCTAAGGGCACAAAGGTCATCAGCAGTGCCAGTTGCCAGAGACTCCACGACTACAGGGGCTTATAGTTTCGCCTCCCAACGTATTCAGCTCAAGGGTGATGTCAACAATAATAACTCATGCCCACCCATATTCAACTTGATATATGTGCCTAGATCTTTCCTCACCACATGATGTTTGCAAAAGAGAAAATAAAAGGAATAGGGGAGAATACTTTGACTCTTGCATAAAAGTAAGGCCCTTCGCAGAGGGAAACAGAGGTTTCCATGCGCTTTTTCATTGTATGCTCAATCTCTTAGTGCAAAAGAACGTCACGTTATATTGCCCCTTGTGATAGCAACCTTTATTATGCAGTCTGTTGCCTTTATTATTTTGCCATCACAAGTTTGTACAACACTCATTTTTCTCTTACACTAAATGATCTAACACAATTAGAAGCAATTTTTATTGTCTTATTGCACCGATGACAACTTGAAGGATCTTACTCAATCCATAGGTAGGTATGGTGGACTCTCAAATCAAGATTTGGGTTTAAGGGTTTTGGATGCACAAGTAGTATCTCTACTTAGTGTGGAATTTTTGGCTAGCAAAGATAGGGGCAATCACCACATGTTAAAGGATCTATGACGATATAACTTCTATGTGAATATGAACAAACATAAATCATTACGTTGTCTTCCTTGTCCAATGTCAACAATTTTTCGCATATATTATTTTGATGGGGGCTCACAATCATAAAAGATGTCCAAGATAGTGTATTTGCATGTGAATCTTCTCTTCCCTTATTACTTCTTTCATGAATTGCATCATTGACCAATGTTATGTTTGTCAATCTACAATAAATTTTAATACTTATACTTTTCCTTATGTGATGTCATTACTCACTATGAGATTAGCATATGATCTTTTTCATTTATTTTCCTTTCTTTTTATTGGAACATGAAAATAAAGAAAGAAAAACTCAAACTAAACTTTATTATATATTTCACACTCGATTACAAGGATAGATAGATCACTAAGCAAACACTCAAAGAAAGATCCAACTAAATTTTTATTCAACTAATCAAAAGATAACTAAAGATCGAGCTAAGATAAATAAAGGCAAAAGATAGTGGTGGTGATACGATACCAGGGCACCTCCCCCAAGCTTGGCACAAGCCAAGGGGAGTGCCCATACCCGATACTCAAGTCTCCTTTGGTGGTGAAGAAGGTGGTGGGGGTGAAGTAGTAGCAAGTGTATCCTGCGTCGGAAGGTAAAATTATCCATCGTTAACTCCTCATTCTCCGTCTCAAGCTTTATTATCCTCTTGCATAATGCATCCTTGCTTTCTTGCTTGAAACAAGGAGGGACTGGTTCATCTTCATCTTCCTCATCGGTGAACCATATATAGGTATAGGTGTCCTTGAAGATATTTTTGTCTAAAGGCTGATAAGAAACTGGGCAATCCTCCTCTGAATCTTGAGACGACATATTTTTTAGATCTGTCCGGAAAACAGTGAGAAAGAAGAACAGAAGATTTCTCCGTGATACGGTGGTCAATAGGTTCGGGGGGTATATAAAGATTTTTTTTATCTTGGCAAACAAGCAAACGGGAGAAAAACGGAGGCCGGAAGGTACCCGAGGTGGGCACAACCCACCTGGGCGCGCTTGGCAAGCCTGGCGCTCCCTGGTGTCTTGTGCCCACCAGGGTTGCCTTCCTGGTTGTTTCTTATTTTCCTAATTTTTTTAATATTCCAAAATTGACAGAAAATATTTTTGCGGATTTTTCGGAGTCCGTTTACTTACTGTATCACGTACCTCCTTTTATTCACGATTCTGGAGTGTTCTGGAAGGTTTCTTTTATGTGTTCCTCCAGTGTCATGGTTTGGATAGTATTGCTTTCAACATTTATAGGCATACTTGAGATATAGCATTTTATTCATTGCCCATTGACAACCTTCGGGTTAGTACCTTCGGCAATATTTATTTTGATAGCTCCAAAATGATAAACCTCTTCGATAATATATGGTCCTTCCCATTTGGAGAGAAGTTTTGCTGCAAAGATTCTGAAACGAGAGTTGTACAAAAGGACACACTCACAAACTTTGAATTCCCGCTTTTGGATTCTTTTATCATGCCATCTTTTAAATTTTTCTTTAAATAATTTGGCATTTTCATAAGCTTGGGTTCTCCATTCATCTAGAGAGCTAATATCAAATAACCTCTTTTCAATCATAGTTGAGTTCTTTTATTGCCCAATATGCTTTATGTTCTAACTCAAGCGGAAAATGACAAGTGTTTCCATAAACCATCTTATAAGGAGACATACCCATAGGATTTTTATAAGTTGTTGTGTAAGCCCAAACTGCATCATCTAATTTCTTAGGCCAATTCTTTCGGGATCTGTTGACAGTCTTTTGTAATATTAGTTTTATTTCTCTATTGCTAAGTTCAACATGACCACTAGATTGGGGATGATAGGGTGATGCAATTCTATGGTTAACATCATACTTAGCAAGCATTTTATGAAAAACACCATGAATAAAGTGTGAACCACCATTAGTAATTAAATATCTAGGGACTCCAAACTTAGGAAAATAACTTCCTTAAGCATTTTAATAGAGGTGTTATGATCAGCACTACTAGTTGGAATAGCTTCTACCCACTTAGTAACATAATCAACATCAACCAAAATATGTGTATACCCATTAGAGGAAGGAAAAGGTCCCATGTAATCAAAGCCCAAACATCAAATGGTTCAACGGCAGGAGAATAATTTATAGGCATTTCTTAACACTTACTCATATTACCAATTCTTTGACATTCATCACAAGATAAAACAAACTTACGTGCATCCTTGAAGAGAGTGGGCCAATAAAAACCAGATTGCAATACCTTGTGAGAAGTTTCTATCTCCCGCATGATGTCCTCCATAAGCTTCGGAGTGACATTTCCATAGGATTTGTCCCTATTCATGCTCAGGTACACAACGTCTAATAATACGGTCTACTCCTTCTTTGTAAAGATGTGGGTCATCCCAAAAGTAAAGTCTTAAATCATAGAAGATTTTTTTCTTTTGTTGGTATGTGAAACTAGGTGGTATTTATTTAGCAACAATATAATTAGCATAGTCAGCATACCAAGGAGTGTTATGGGAGACATTTATTGCAGCTAGTTGCTCATCAAGAAAAATATCATTAATAGGTTGTGGGTCATCAAGAGGATTTTCTAATCTAGACAAGTTATCAGCTACGGGGTTCTCAACTCCTTTTTCTATTAGTGATATGTAAATCAAATTCTTGTAACAAGAGAATCCACCTAATTAGTCTAGGTTTAGCATCTTTCTTTCCATAAGATACTTTATAGCAGCATGATCGATGTGCACAGTTACTTTAGAATCAACAATATAAGATCTGAATTTATCACAAGAAAACACAACTGTTAAAAATTCTTTTTCAGTAGTAGCATAATTTCGTTGAGCACTGTCTAGAGTTTTACTAGCATAATGGATAACATTTATTTTTTATCAACTCTTTGTCCTAGAACAGTAGCAACATCATAATCACTAGTATCACACATAATTTCAAAAGGCAAGTTCCAATCAGGTGGTTGAACAATTGGTGCAGAAGTTAAGGCTTTCTTAAGTGTTTCAAAGGCTTCTACACAATCATCATCAAAAACAAATGGAACATCCTTTTGTAAAACATTTGTAAGAGGCCTAGAAATTTTAGAGAAGTCTTTAATAAACCTCCTATAGAAACCAGCAAGACCAAGGAAACTATGAATTCCTTTATATCTTTAGGACATGGCATTTTCTCAATTGCATCAACTTTAGCTTTATCCACCTAAATACCCCAAGACAATACCTTCATTAACCATAAAGTGGCACTTCTCCCAATTCAAGACAAGATTAGTTTCCTCACATCTCTGCAAAACTTGATCAAGGTTGCATATGCAATCATCAAAAGAAGTTCCATAAACGGAAAAGTCATCCATGAAAACCTCAATAATCTTTTCACAAAAATCAGACAATATAGCAGTCATACATATTTGAAAGGTAGCAGCTGCATTGCATAAACCAAAAGGCATACATCTATAAGCATAAGTTCCAAAAGGGCAAGTAAAGGTGGTTTTCTCTTGATCAGGTTGTGAAACAGGTATTTGAGAAAAACCAGAATATCCATCAAGGAAGCAAAAGTGTGTGTGTTTAGATAGTCTTTCTAGCATTTGATCAATAAAAGGCAAAGGGTAATGATCTTTTCTAGTTGCTTTATTTAATGTTCTAAAATCAATTACCATTCTATAGCCAGTGACAATTTTGTGTGGAATGAGTTCATTTTTATCATTAGGAACAACAGTAATAGCTCCCTTCTTAGGGACACAATGAACAGGACTAACCCATCTACTATCAGCTATGGGATAGATTATACCTGCTTCAAGAAGCTTTAATATTTCAGTTCTTACCACTTCTTTCATCTTAGGATTCAAACGTCATTGGTGATCAACAATGGGTTTAGCATCAGGTTCCATATTAATCTTATGCTGACAGAGAGTGGGACTAATGCTCTTAAGATCATCAAGAGTATATCGAATAGCGGCTCGGTGCTTCTTCAGAATTTTCAATAATCTTTCTTCTTCATGTTCTGAAAGGTTAGCACTGATAATAACAGGATATACCTTTTTCTCATCAAGATAATCACATTTCAAAGTGTCTGGCAATTGTTTTAATTCAAACACAGGATCACCTTTAGGTGGAGGAGGACCTCCTAGAGTTTCAATAGGCAAATTTTGTTTAAGGAGAGGTCGTTGTTCAAATAAAATTTTATCTATCTCATTTCTTTCATGCATATGCATATCATTTTTGTGGTCTAGCAAATATTGTTCTAGTGGATCAGTAGGAGGCACGGCAATAGAAGCAAGACCGGTTATTTCATCCTTATTAGGTAGTTCTTTATTATGAGGTTGTCTATTAAACTTGGAGAAATTAAATCCATGACACTCATCACCAAAGCTAACACTGACAGTTTGTCTATGACAATCTATAGTAGCATTGGCAGTGTTCAAGAAAGGTCTACCAAAGATAATGGGACAAAAGTCATCTTGTGGGGAACCAAGAACAAGAAAATTAGTAGGATATTTTATTTTCCCACACAATACTTCAACATCTCTAACAATCCCAAGTGGTGTGATGGTGTCTCTGTTAGCAAGTTTAATAGTAACGTCTATGTCTTGTATTTCAGCGGGTGCTATATCATTCATAATTTCTTGGTATAAGGTAAAATGAATAGCACTCACACTAGCACGTAAATCACATAAACCATGATAACAGTGATCTCCTATTTTGACTGAGACAATAGGCATGCCAACCATAGGGCTATGTTTATCCTTTTCATCGGGTTTAGCAATTCTAGTAGCTTCATCACAGAAGTAAATAACATGCCCATCAATATTTTCTACCAAGAGATCTTTGACCATAGCAACACTAGGTTCCACTTAGATTTGTTCAGCAGGTTTAGGTGCTCTAATATTACATTTGTGAACCACAATTGAAACCTTAGCATGTTCCTTTATCCTAACTGGGAAAGGTGGTTTTTTAATATAAGTAGTAGGAACAACTGGATCAACATTGTAAATGATACTTTCTTCTTTAGCTATTACCAGTTCTTTAATTTCTCCTGAGGCTACTATCTCAGAGTCAAGTCCATATTTAGTGCTAAACTTGTGAAAAGCATCAGTATTCATAAAAGATTTAACATGGACAAACTCAAGCTTAATACCTGACTCTTTACCTTCGTCGAGTTCCCATCTTCAGAGTTGCATTTAATTCTTTCTAAAAGATCCCACCTAAATTCAATAGTCATCTTCATAAAAGAACTAGTACAAGAAGTATCGAGCATGGATTGATCATCACGAGAAAGCCGAGCATAAAATTTCTGAATGATAATTTCTCCCGAGAGCTCATGATTGGGGCATGAATATAACATTGAATTAAGCCTCCCCAAGCTAGAGCAATACTTTCTCCTTCACGAGGACAAAAATTATATATATAATTCCGATCACGACGAACTAGATGCATATGATATTTTTTTGGTGAAATTCCAATTTCAATCGATTCCAATTCCAAGATCCAATATCATCGCATAGCCTATACCATGCCAATGCATTTCCCTTCAAAGATAGAAGGAAAACCTTCTTCTTAGCTTCATCTCCGGGTAAACATGCAAGCTTAAATAATCCACAAATTTCATCTACATATATCAAGTGCATATCAGGATATTCGGTTCCATCTCCTGCATAAGGATTAGCTAGCAGTTGTTCTATCATACCCGAAGGAAATTCATAACCAATATTTTCAGTACGTGCAATAGGTCGAGGGGCAACTAATTGTGGTTCCGGTTGAGGTGAAGATACCCTGAACAAACCCCTCAAATGATTGTTCTCCATAGTAACAAGTGACAATAAATTTTAGCACATAGTAATAATTTTTCCTTACCAATTTCCACTAACCAAGAGTGCTTCACTCCCCGGCAACGGCGCCAGAAAAGAGCCTTGATGAACACAAGTATATGGGATCAATCGTAGTCCTTTAGATAAGTAAGAGTGTCGAACCCAACAAAGAGCAGAAGGAAATGACAGGTGGTTTTCAGCAAGGTAATTTCTGCAAGCACTGAAATTGTCGGTAACAGATAGGTTGATAGCAAGATAATTTGTGACGAGAAAGTAACGGTAACGGTAATTAAAGTGCAGAAAGGTAGCCCAATCCTTTTGTGGCAAAGGACAGGCCAAAACGGTTTCTTATAATAGGCAAAGCGTTTTTGAGGGTACACGGGAATTTCATCTAGTCACTTTCATCATGTTGATTCAATTTGTGTTCGCTATTTTGATAATTTGATATGTGAGTGGACCGGTGCTCAGGTGCTGTTCTTACTTGAACAAACCTCCTACTTATGATTAACCCCCTCGCAAGCATCCGCAACTACGAGAAAAGTATTAAGATAAAATCTAACCAGAGCATTAAATTTTTGGATCCAAATCGGTCCCTTACGATAAACTAGGGTTTAAGCTTCTGTCACTCTAGCAACCCATCATCTAATAACTACTTGTAACGCCCCGAGACCGACGCTCCAGATGACTTCCATATTTTTTCGTTATCGTTGTGTGTATTTATTTATTTGTTGCATTCATCATCGCATCATCCGCATTGCATCGGCACTCGTTGCCGTCATTGTTTTTAAAACTTGCATCCGTTCGTAGTTCCCGCTTCTCCCTGTTGCCTTCATTGTCCCTTTCGAGGCCAACCGTTCTTTTGTTGTCCGACTGTTTGAGCCTCTCTGCACTATGCACAAAACCCCTTCTCGCGCGCGTTCGAAACATCTCCCGAACCTGACCCGGGCTGGCATGACCATTGGGTCCGGATCATCCCCTAACATCTATAAAACATCTTCGTTTTATTTATTGGACTCCCTAGCCTATTTTTCCCGACCGTCCGATTTTGATCGAAGGATCAGATTAACCCCCTAAGCTAACCCCTTCCTATAATTAGACCCTAACCCTAAATTTTAGGAGCAATGTCCCATCCATCCTCCTCCCTCCTCGGATCAGCCGCCGCCACCCATCAGATCCATTCCACCGCAGCCGACCACATTCCTTCCTCGTTTTCAGATCCACCCAATCGCCGCAGCCATCCATCGATCTACCCGCAGCCAACCTCCACCTTCCCGATCCGCCCGTGCACACAGGAGCCCGAGCTCCCAGCCGAGGAGACCGCGTCCCTCCTCGCTGTCGTGTGCCTCCAGCAGTTGCGCCGGCGAGCTCTGCCGCCGGACCACCGGAGCTCCTCCCCTGCTCCTCGTTCTCCCCTTCCTCTCTCTGCCTTCTTTTTCTTCCCTGTTCTCAAACTCTCTCCCTGTCTTGTTTTGGACAGGGAACCAAAGGAGGCGCCATGGCCTGAGCTCGGCCTCGAGGTCCCGTCGCCGTCTTCTGCAGCTGTTGCTCTGCTGCATTGCTCGCTGGTAGCCGGCATGCCTCGCCGGTGAGGACCTGCCGCCGCGCGCCCCTTTCTCTGTATCTCTTTTGAACGCTCTGACCTCTTCTGCTCTCCCTCCCTTTCTCTTCGAACAGAAGCAGGAGCATCCCGCCAGCGCCGCCTCGCCAAGTCGTCGCCGTCCCCACCTCCGGTGCCCAAGTTCCCGCCGCCGCGCCATGTTGCCGTTCCTCTGCGCCGTCGCCTGCCGCAGTCCCTGTCGCCGTCGTCTTCAACGGTTCCTGACGAGGACGATGCCCTCTTGTCCGTCTCGAGCGCCAAGTCCCTCGCCTCGCTGCCTCGTCGCCGCAGCAAAAGCAGCAGTTCGCCAAGTCCCGGCAACCGCTCCACCTCTGCGCGCCCGTCGCCTCCTCCACCGGATCTCGCTCACTCTGTCGCCCAGCCGCCGGTCTCCTTCGCTGCATCGAGAAGCACCAGTTCAGACAGAGGAGGGCGATGCCTCTGCCTCGACACCTCCCATTGACTGCGCGTGGACCTCCTCTTGCCTCGCAAAGGGCCAGCGCCCACCTCTGCCTCCCCTTCAACCGGCCTCCCACTGCCCCAGCTGGGCCGAGCCCATGGGTGAGCAGCTCCTCTAGCCCCTCTGCTCTGTTGTGGCCCAGCCAGTTTTGGCCCGTGATGTTTTTTTCCTGCCAAGACGAATTTTCTAATTATCCAGAGACTGCCAGTTTTGCAGAAAAGTCCCTCTAGATCATGCATTTAATAACTCACAAATGGTGCATCGGATTAAAATGATTTAAATATGAAAAGTGCTTAGAATTTTGTGTAGTTTCATAATATGCCACTTTCATCCATGTTTAAAATGTTTAACCTTGCTGTTTGTTTAATTTTGCGTAAATGCCATGTTAAAATGATTTATTTCATAACTAATTAATCGTAACTCGGAATTTAATAAACTTTATATGTAAATGGGGTAAAAAATGCATAGATTAACATGGAAGCATTACTTTGCATGTTTAACAAATCTAAAATATGGTTTTAGGCAGAACAGTACCAAATCAAAAATAAGGACATGAGGATTTTCCGGAATTGTTGTTTGTCATTCCGGCCTCATTTAAACTTGCCTAAATAGGTAGTTTTCATATGCTTCACCTCTTGCCATGTTTAACAACATTTAATATTGTTGGGTACATAACCGAGAGAGAACTAAATAATCGTATGTGGTGTTTCGTCAATATGCAACGAGTTGCATATTGAGCTCCACTTAATTTGTAGTATTGTTTGTGCATTTTGCTATGCCATGCCTCATTAAATCGGACATGCATCATACTTGATTGTGCATCATGCCATGTTTATGTGATGATTGTTTACTATGTTGCTTGCTTCTTTCCGGTTGCGCTTCTCCTTGATAGTTCCGATTACGTTGCGATTGTGAGGATCCGTTGGACTAGGTCCGTTTGTCTTCTTCATGGACTCGTTCTTCTTCCTTGCGGGATCTCAGACAAGATGACCATACCCTCGAAATCACTTCTATCTTTGCTTTGCTAGTTGCTCGTTCTATTGCCATGCTGCGCTACCTACCACTTGCTATATCATGCCTCCCATATTGCCATATCAAGCCTCTAACCATCCTTTCCTAGCAAACCGTTGTTTGGCTAAGTTACCGCTTTTGCTCAGCCCTTCTTATAGCGTTGCTAGTTGCAGGTGAAGTTGAAGTTTGTTCCTTGTTGGAACATGGATATTATTTTGTGATATCACAATATCTCTTATATTTAATTAATGCATCTATATACTTGGTAAAGGGTGGAAGGCTCGACCTTATGCCTGGTGTTTTGTTCCACTCTTGCCGCCCTAGTTTCCGTCATACCGGTGTTATGTTCCTTGATTTTGCGTTCCTTACGCGGTTGGGTGATTTATGGGACCCCCTTAACAGTTCGCTTTGAATAAAACTCCTCCAGCAAGGCCCAACCTTGGTTTTACCATTTGCCTACCTAAGCCTTTTTCCCTTGGGTTCTGCAGACTCAAGGGTCATCTTATTTTACCCCTGGGCCAGTGCTCCTCGGAGTGTTGGTCCAAACTAGAGCCACTTGTAGCGCCACCTCGGGGAAACTTGAGGGCTGGTTTTAGTTGTACGTAGTGTTCATCCGATGTGTCCTGAGAACGAGGTACGTGCGACTCCTATCGGGATTGTCGACACATCGGGCGCCTTTGCTAGTCTTGTTTTACCATTGCCGAAATGTCTTGTAAACCGGGATTCCGAGACTGATCGGGTCTTCCCGGGAGAAGGAATATCCTTCGTTGACCGTGAGAGCTTATAATGGGCTAAGTTGGGACACCCCTGCAGGGTATTATCTTTCAAAAGCCGTGCCCGCGGTTATGTGGCAGGTGGGAATTTGTTAATATCCGGTTGTAGAGAACTTGACACTCGACTTAATTAAAATGCATCAACCGCGTGTGTAGCCGTGACGGTCTCTTTTCGGCGGAGTCCGGGAGAGAACACGGCTTTTGGGTTATGTTTGACGTAAGTAGGAGTTCAGGATCACTTCTTGATCATTACTAGTTGACAATCATTCCGTTGCTCCTCTTCTCGCTCTCATTTGCGTATGTTAGCCACCATATATGCTTAGTGCTTGCTGCAGCTCCACCTCACTACCTTATCCTACCCATAAGCTTAAATAGTCTTGATCTCGCGGGTGTGAGATTGCTGAGTCCTCGTGACTCACAGATACTTCCAAAACAGTTGCAGGTGCCGACGATACCAGTGCAAGTGTTGCAACCGAGCTCAAGTGGGATTTCGACGAGGACCTTGGTCGTTACTATGTTTCGTTTCCTGATGATCAGTAGTGGAACCCAGTTGGGACGATCGGGGATCTAGCATTTGGGGTTGTCTTCTTTTCTTTTGGTTCCGTAGTCGGACCTATGTGTGTACTCTCATTGATGTATGATTTATTTATGTATTGTGTGAAGTGGCGATTGTAAGCCAACTCTTTATCCCATTCTTGTTCATTACATGGGATTGTGTGAAGATGACCCTTCTTGCGACAAAACCACAATGCGGTTATGCCTCTAAGTCGTGCCTCGACACATGGGAGATATAGCCGCATCGTGGGTGTTACACTGCTCCACAATGCATCCCCCTTAGGCCCAAATGTGGTGAATTGTCATGTAGTCGATATTCACATGACACCACTAAGGGAATCACAACATACATATCATCAAAATATCAAACACATATCAAGTTCACATGATTACTTGCAACAAGATTTCTCCCGTGACCTCACGAGCAAAAGTAACTACTCACAAATGATAATCATGCTCAAGATCAGAGGGGTATTAAATAGCATAATGGATCTGAACATATAATCTTCCACAAAATAAACCATATAGTAATCAACTACAAGATGTAATCAACACTACTAGTCACCCACAAGTACCAATCTGAGGTTCCAGTACAAAGATTGAACACAAGAG
This sequence comes from Triticum aestivum, assembly GCF_018294505.1. Taxonomy (NCBI): domain Eukaryota; kingdom Viridiplantae; phylum Streptophyta; class Magnoliopsida; order Poales; family Poaceae; genus Triticum; species Triticum aestivum. Next base: position 294,341,919 of record NC_057814.1, on the reverse strand, counting down.
ATGAACTAGGGTTTGAGAGGAGATGGTGATGTTGAAGATGTTGATGGAGATTGCCCTCCCCAAGATGGGAGAGTTCTTGGTGATGACAATGATGATTTCCCCCTTCGGGAGGGAAGTTCCCCCGGCGGAATCGCTCCACCGGAGGGCAAAAGTGCTCCTGCCCAAGTTCCAACTCGAGACGGTGGCGCTTCATCCCGAAAGTCCTCTCCTCATTTTTCTATGTCAAAATGACTTATATGCCAGAAGAGGGGCATCGGAGGTGGGCAGATGAGGGCACAACCCAGGCCCAGGTGGGTTGTGCCCACCTGGTGGGCCTCCTCCGGTAGTTATTTGCTCGAGTATTTTTCTTTTATTCCAAAATAATTCTCCGTAAAGTTTCAGCTCATTTGGAGATGTGCATAATAGGTAACTCTGACATAGCTTTTCCAGGTCCAGAATTCCAGCTGCCGGTATTCTCCCTCTTTGTGTAAACCTTACATATTATGAGAGAAAAGGCATTAGAATTACTCCCAGAAACATTATTATGCATAAAAACATTGTAAATAATAGTAGGTAAACATGATGCAAAATGGACGTATCAGCAAGAAGAAAGGTGTTTGTCATGTCTGCGGAGATCCTGATCATTGGGCTCCTAGTTGCCCTAATCGTTATGACAAGCGTCAACATGGGAAAGGCGACAAGAGCGCCAAAGTTGTCATTGTTGACACTGAGATGAAGGATGGTGGGTACGGTATACTTCCCACTATTCTCCCAGTATGTCGTTCTCCCGATTGGTTGATTGACACGAGTGCTAATGTACATGTATGCGGTGATATTTCCATGTTATCTTCTTATCAGGCCGCAGGGACTACTTCCATGCTGATGGGAAACGGTTCAAGTGCTTCTGTTCCTGGTGTTGGCACAGTCGATCTGAAGTTTACTTCAGGGAAGACCGTGCGGCTGAAGAACATGCATTATGTCCCCTCCGTCAATAAAAATCTTGTTAGCGGGTCTCTTCTGTGTAGAGATGGCTACAAGCTTGTTTTCGAGTCCAACAAATTTGTAGTGTCCAAGTATGGAACTTTTGTTGGGAAAGGGTATGAATCAGGAGGCTTGTTCAAACTGTCCTTGTCAGATGTTTGTAATAAAGTTATTAATCATGTTTGCAACAATAGTGAATCGAATGTATGGCATTCACGTCTCTGCCATATTAACTTTGGTTGCATGACGAGGTTAACCAAATTGAGCTTAATCCTGAATTTCACCGCTGTTAAGGGATCTAAGTGTCAAGTTTGTGTGCAAGCTAAGCTACCCCATTTGACTGGTGGAGAGTATTTTTCCAATGAATTTGATACTTTTTGTGCGGAACATGGTATAATCCATGAGAGGACGCCTCCCTATTCACCTCAGTCAAATGGGGTAGCCGAAATAAAGAACCGTACTCTAACTGATTTGGTTAACGCCATGTTAAACACATCAGGTGTCTCCAAGGCATGGTGGGGCGAGGCGATATTGACTGCATGTCATGTCTATAGAGAACAAAGAGATAACTCCATTTGAGGAATGGGAGAAGAAAAGGTTGAAACTCTCTTATCTACAAACCTGGGCCTGCTTGGCGAAAGTGAATGTACCAATTCCAAAGAAGCACAAGCTTGGACCAAAAATTGTGGATTGTGTTTTCCTGGGCTATGCTTTTCATAGCATTGGTTATAGATTCTTGATTGTAAAATCTGAGGTATCATACATGCATGTTGTTACAATCATGGAGTCAAATGATGCGACTTTCTTTGAAGACATCTTTCCCATGAAGGATATGGGTAGCTCATCAAATCAGGAGTTGGCCTAGTTCATCGAGTCAGGATATACTTGCAATTGAACCTACCATTCCGACGCAACATCTTGAAGATCATGTGGAGGATAAAAATGAGACTCCTAAAAGGAGCAAGAGACAAAGGACTACAAAGTCCTTTGGTGATGATTTTCTTGTTTATCTCATAGATGACACTCCTTGTTCTATTTTAGAGGCCTATGCATCTGAAGATGCCGACTACTGGAAGGAAGCAGTCCGTAGTGAGATGGATTCCATCTTGGCAAATGAAACTTGGGAGAACACTGATCGTCCTTATGGGTGCAAACCTATAGGGTGCAAATGGGTATTCAAGAAGAAGCTTACGCCTGATGGTACCATGGAGAAGTACAAGGCATGGCTCATGGCTAAGGGTTGTACTCAAAGGAAGGTGAAGACTTCTTTGCTTACTCATGTGTGACTCGACTAACCACTATTCGAGCACCGCTTTCATTAGCTGCCTCACATGGTCTTCTCATTCTTCAAATGGATGTTAAGACGACTTTCCTAAATGGAGAGTTGGACGAGGAAATTTACATGGAACAACTAGATGGGTTTATAGTGGACGATTGGGAAGGAAACCTGTGCAAATTGTTGAAGTTTTTGTATGGACTTAAGAAAGCTCCTAAGCAGTGGCATGAGAAGTTTGAAAGAGTTTTAACAGCTGCAGGCTTGGTTGTAAACGAAGCTGATAAATGTGTGTACTATCGCCATGGTGGGGGCGAGGGGGTTATCCTTTGCTTGTATGTTGACGACATATTGATTTTCGGAATAAATTTGTATGTTATTAAGGAGGTCAAGGATTTCCTATCTCGTTGTTTTGAGATGAAGAATTTAGGATTAGCGGATGTTATTCTGAACATCAAGTTATTGGGAGATGATGTGTGACACCCAAAAATTTTATTTGGCTTTATCAAAATTTTATTTGATTTGAAGGAGGTTATTTGAATTTTTCTTCTAAAGAACTCTCCTTCTCAAAAAATTTCTTTTATGACAAGTATTTAGTTTGGTTTCACCCAAGACTTGATCTTTGGTCTTGGAGGTTTCATCCTATGTTTACTCAACACCAATGTTTTTCATTGGAAAAGTTTTTGAAAATCTTTTCTTTTTTAAATAGCCCTATGGCTTATGGAGTGATCCTTTCCCCTTCCAAAATCTCCTCTTGCCATGACCTAAGTGGAAATCCCCTCCCAAAGGCCATCTCCCCTCTTGGTGTCAAGATAAACTTGAAATCCAGCAAGTTGAACTCCCCCATGATTTTGTTTCCATTTATTTCTTATCAAAAACTTTTTCTGCCTTCTATTTTGATCCTTGGAGATTTACAAAGGAACTACTAGTTCTCCTTTGAGTTTTGCCTCCAAACAAATTTCCCTGGCTAGTCCTTAGAGCCCTCAACCAAGATCCATGAAGATCCACTGGTCTCCAGTTCAAAAATTTCAAATTGTGCTTGCTGCAAGTTTGGACCATATTTGTCAAATTTGATGAAATTCATTTGTTTTCCCCTCCTAAAAATCTGAGAAAATTCAGGCAGCCTCTGGATGCATCGAGAGGTCACCTCACCAAGTCCCAGCTCCAGAAAAAAAATTCCTCATGCCAAGTCATATCATCAAACACCTGGCGTGCACTGCTACTGTCAAAGTTCAGTGTTCAGTGATACAGTTTCAGAGCCGCCGTTGTTTTCTTCAGAAACCTACCTCGATCTCGCTAGTAGCCGCGGTGGCGCCTTGCTCCCTGTTCCTTCCTTCTTATCCCTGCGCCGCACGATCGCCTGGAAGCTTGCGGGCATCGGCGACGAGCTGGCAGAGGTGCGCCTCCCCGTGAGTGGCAGCAGCAGTGCCCATTGCGGCTGCCAGAGAGGCGCAGCGTTGGACGGCGCCGTCCAGCGCCGCCCAAGCCACCAGAGGCCACCGCGTGGCCGTTCACTCACCTGTGCACGCTGCAGGGCCGTCGTCGTGAACTGGAAGGCGCAGAGCGCGCTCCCTGCCGCCGTCGTGCCCGTACGGCCGTTCCGTCGAGGGCCAGTGTATTACGCAAGCCCGACCGAGGTTTGAGCAGAGAAACGGTGCCAGTGATCCACCATGATGATGCCTAGCCACCTAAACCCCCTGCCCAACCTCTGCCTCGCCGTAATTTCTCGCCGGCGTTATCCCGTTCACGGCCACCCCCTCGGATCGCCTATAAAAGGAGGTCCCGAGCTCGAACTCGAACCCGCACCATCTCTACACACCACTAGTACCACGCCAAGCCACTGGGCAGACTTCGAGGGAGTCTTCTTCCCCAACTCCAGCCGCCTCGACCCGCTTCGGGATCCAGCACGATTCACTCCCGTGCGTGCATCCCTGCCTCTCAGCTCATGCCAGTAGTCTCCTAGTACATCCACCTCTCTGACCCGCGCGCCAATTTGAAGTTTGCAGCATCCACCGGAGAGCTCCACCCTCGCCCGAACCACCGTCCGCCGGAGATAGGGTCGTCGTCGACGTGGTGCTCGCCGACGGTCAAGTCCACCACCCACCGACGCGGAAGAACACCCTGAACCCGTAGGTATCCTCCGATCACTCTGCCTCGCCGTGGTTCAACGCCGGCGACCACCGCAGCCTTCGGGCACCGGCGAGCTCGGTTCAGAGTTTAAACCTGACGGGTGGGACCCCCCCCCCCCCGTCAGCCTCTCTTCTTTTCCCCTTCGAACCGTTTTCTAAAAGCACCTTCGGGCTGAATGTGTTTTCTCTCTGGGCTGACGTATTCCATACCGAACCGTTTTCTGGTTTTTCAAACAAGCCCCTGGATCTTTTCTGTTTCATCACAGATTAGCCCTTGGACTAAAACCTTTATATCTTTTTAACAAAAGATGCTTTTTGATTGATTCTTTTTCTGTTAGTCTTGTATTTTTGTCTAGTTTTTTATAGTATTTATTTGCAAAAAATTTGGAAAAAAATTTATACACGCAACGGTTTTCACGTTAGTATACAGTTTCGTTATACCGTAGGTTCCGGAGGAGGTGACGGAGCCGCGAACTTCGCCGAGCTAGACTCCGACTTCTCCGAACCAGGCAAGCATGTTTGAACCTTCGATATGATGGGTGTTTTGCATGTAAGCTTGAATGGTTTGTGCATGGCATATGAGCATCGGTGAGTGTTACGTTGCATGCAAGGCAACTAACTGTGTGCTTCGAAGTTTACTGTGATCTTTTGATGAGAGATGACCTATCATGTGGTGACATGAGAGGTAGTAAGATGGTATTGTTGTAGCATGCCAGTCTTATGTCATCCAATAAACTCCGACGTTAACGTGGACTGAGCCACGTTACCGTTCTTCCCCTTTCGTGCTGCCACATGTTTTCTGCAAAGAATACGGTTTAGTAAGTTGCTAACCTCTTTCCTTGTACACACCAAATAGAGGGGCCGGGATGAGGGTTCCATGGCCCTGGATTAAAGCCAGTCATCCGGTCAGGGGGCATGGGTGTTTCCGGTTGGGACCGAGAGGGGGGCACCCCTTAGAGCGCGCGGTATAAATTTGATCCCATGCTACGCGAGGTTGTAGCCTCCCCGTCTCAAAGTTTTTCTTGAACGTTTCCTAGGGTGATTCCTGGCATCGGAATGTGGAATGGGTGTGTACTGGTTAGATGTGTTTCTCCCAAAATACCGTAAACGGAACTAGTCCCCTGTGACTACTGAAATCTGTTGGCTGTGGTTAAGAGTACAAACTCTGCAGAGTTAAACCTTCCGAGTCATCGTGACCATGGTCAAAGACCGTGGCCAGTATATCCATATCCATGTCAGTCCATGTGTCAGTCTCCGTGGAAATCCCCGGTAAACAAGCTTGAGTGGTAAACCCGGTTGAATGTTATTCCTGTGGATGGACTAACCGTTTTATTATTTCGTACCTGAATATTCCCTTGAAATGATTTAACTTCATGAGCTACTGGAATATTAAGTTCTGGAATATAAGCCCTTTATGTGATGTCGCTCAGACGTCCGACTATGGCACTCTCGTTATTTACCTTTGATATAAGCCCTTTACGTGATGTCGCTCAGACGTCCGACTGTGGCACGCACTGTCGTTTATATCCCATTATAAGCCCTTTATGTGGTGTCGCCTTGACGCCCGACTGCGGAAAAATGTTATTTTATTTGTATCCTTTCGAGGAGTCATTTCAGACACTCGATTGGCATTCAGTATTACATTGGGATTTCGGGAGGACTACCGCCCAACTTCCTTTTTTCTTTCCACGCATTGCCATTTTATTATCTGAGTGCGCATTATTAATCTGTTCATATGCATCATGTTTGCATTTGTTATATCTTATGTCCAAACTGTCTTGCGAGTACTTTCATAGTACTCACCTGGCTTGTTGATTTGGCCAGATGTTGACGAAGGCGATCTCATGGATGAAGAGTTTGATAGTGAGTCCGACGCCTAGAGGAGTCCCAGTCAGTCCCGTGCGATCCTGGATTTTGGTCACTTGTATTATATACGCTTCCGCCACCCATAATAAGAGTCTTCAAGCCTCACTCCGACGCTCGATGAGCTGTGAGATTTAGGAGTCATGTCACCCACTTCACTGTGACATATTCCCCCCACTTTTATTGCAAGTCAGTAGTTATGCCACCATACCCCTTTGTGTCATATCCGCCTTTATGTTCAATATCGGCGTGCTTGTAATAAATTGTTGAGCAGTCTCCGCTCAACCTTGTATTATATTTAGTACTCCTGGATACTCCTGTAATCAAGAAATTGTCTACCAGTGAGAAGGATTCTTCTCTACTGGTCCGTAAAAGGGATCGGTTTCTCAATAAATGTTTTATTGGAAAACCGGTCGTGACATGATGATAGTGGGATTACATTGCTTCAGTCTCACAATGTGGAAAAGATCGTGAGTCACTTTGGCTATAGTGACTGCAGCCCTCTCCAACACCATATGATGCTAGCGTGTTGCTTCAAAAGAACCGAAGAATTGCTAGAAATCAACTGAAATATTCTCAGATTATTGGCTCACTTATGTATCTAGCCAGTGCTACAAGACCTGACATCTCTTTTACTGTTAGCAAACTGAGCCGATTTGTTTCAAAATTGGGAGATGATCATTGGAAAGCTCTAGAAAGATTTATACATTATTTGAAAGGCACTGCGAATTATGGAATTCACTACACTGGGTACCCAAAGGTCCTTGAAGGGTATAGTGACTCAAACTGGATCTCAGATGCGGATGAGATAAAGGCCACAAGCGGATATGTATTCACTCATGGAGGTGGCGTTGTTTCTTGGAAGTCTTGCAAGCAGACCATCTTAACAAGGTCAACAATGGAAGCAGAACTCACAACACTAGATACAGCTACGATCGAAGCAGATTGGCTTCATCGGCTCTTGAATGACTTGCCGATTGTTGAGAAACCTATACCGGGTATCCTTATGTGACAATCAAACTATGATCGCGAAAGTGAGCAGTTCAAAGGATAACATGAAGTCATCAATACATGTTCAGAGAAGGTTAAAATTTGTCAGGAAAATAAGGAACTCCGGAGTTATTGCATTGGATTATATCTAAACGTCTAAAAAATCTAGTTGATCCTTTTACTAAGGGTCTATCACATAATGTGATAGATAATGCATCGAAGGAGATGGGTATGAGACCCAAGATATATGTTGTTCAGAGTGGTATCCTAGTCTATGTGATCGGAGATCCCGTGAATTAGATGTGGAAGACAAGATATTGGTCAACTGAGAGGAGAGTGTCCTTACTATTAACAATACCACTCCATGAAGATGCAATACTCTCCTAATTTGCATGGTAGGTTGATGTATATCTTAGTGTGTTCTAAGTGGCTCATTTAAGAAGAGATGTTGTCCTGCAGAACCTCTTGAAGAACACACCTATATGAGTCTAATTGTTAAACATTGCAATCTATGAGAGTAGGGTGCTCTCTAGTAAACTCATGGAAGGCCTCGGAGTATGACGCATAAGCTCCACCCGTGGGGAAGTCCCACGGTAGCATAGTACCAGTCAAGGCTTTGTGTGAAGCTAGATTCGCAGAAAACTTATAGTTCAAGGCCTAGTCCACTGTTCAAGTTGCTTACTAGTGTAGCATAGAGTTCTATGTGGAAGTTCAACTTAACAGTTTCCACTGCAGTACCGGTATATAAAAACAGTGTTTTGAAACAAAAGGCAAATTTTATGTTCCTGTAGGATCTGGTGAGGGATTGCTGGAATTTAATCTATTTTTGGGCCAACCCCTAGCATTTTAAGATTTCCTAATAAATCCTAGAGGCCCACCTAGCCCATTCGTGCAAGGCAAGAGGTGGGACTAAATTTTAGTCCCACATTGCTAGTTTGGTAGGAGTTGGACCTCCTTATAAGCGAGGTTGTTTCTCCACATGTATGAGCATGAGAACAAGAGAGACATACACATGCGCTCCTCCTCCGCCACTTGCCTCTCCACACCATGCCTCGTCACGACGCGCCATGGGTTGCGGGAATGAGCAGAGCCGTTGTTGGTTGCTACCTGTTTGTTTCGTCTCCCTCTTTTGCTTCACCTCCCGATGCTGCCTGTTCGCCTCCTTCTCATGTGCCTATAAAAGAGAGGTCGCTCCTCTCCAAAGAGACACAACACAACAACATCTTCCTCATGCCTCCAAGTTCCTAAGCACTGAGCTACTACTACGATCTTCCCCATCCCGACTTGCGGCGTGCACCGCAGGTTGGGACAGTAGGCCTCTGAAATCCCACCTCTTTGAGTCTTGTACAGGAGAAGGGTGATAAAGTTTTTGGGGAGCGCTCTGCACAACTACTGACCTCTTCATCATGGAAGCCACGGATGCCGACGACCACTTCCCAGGCGACGACTTCTTCCCCGACGTCGACAACCTCTTCGACAACATGGCCGACGAGGACGTCGTCCCCAAGACCAGTGCTTCTATCGCTGCTCCATACGTGTTCGTGTTTTTCTGTTTAAGATCCTACCACAGTTTCTTGTTCTAGCTTCTGTTCTACATATATTATGTTCTAGTTCACATGTGCAAATGCTATTTCCGTTCTCTCTGTTAGATTACATGACTTGTTTCATATCTGCTATAATAGTCATGTTTTATCTAGTATTTCTATGGATTAAATCATATGGTAAATTGCTCATATTTCCAATAGTAAAATGACTCGGGATCCTCTATATCATGAATGTCATCCTAAAAGAATTGAGCAAGATTCTCAGAGAATTAATAGTGATGCACCTAGTTCACCTAAGAGGAAGAAATAGAAGAAAAGGATAGAAATTTGCATGCTTCTAGTGAACCTGTTTTAGAAAAACCTTCTGAGAATCCTAGTAATGTTTCTATTTTTGTTGCTGAGACACAATCTGGTAATGAAGATCCACCTAGTGATAATGATAATGATGATGTTAATAATGATCATCCTGATGGTCAACCACACAATGATAAAGAATTGGATAATGAGGTAGAAATAGAACCCGCGGTTGATCTTGATAACCCACCTCCTAAGAACAAAAGATATGATAAAAGGGATTTCATTGCTAGATAACATGGTAGAGAAAGAGAAATGTGGGTTTAAAAACCTATGTCTTTCCCTAGTAAGGCTGTGAAATATAAGGATGAGGAGGATTTTAATAGCTTTGTTGAAATGCTTGGACTTTTGTACTTGCAAACATGTTTTACTGATATCTTGAAAATGCCTCCACACTCTAAATATATGAAAGATGTTGTCACTAATAAGAGAAAGATATCGGAATTTGAAATTTCCACCATGCTTGCAAATTACTCTTTCGATGGAAAAGTACCTCAGAAATCAGGAGATCCAGGGATACCCACTATACCATGCTCCATTAGAAATATTATGTTAAAACTGCCTTGTGTGATTTAGGAGCCAGTGTCAGTGTGATGTCTTTCTCTTTATATAGAGGACTTGATATGAATAAGTTGACACCTACTAAAATCTCTTTGCAAATGGCTGATAATTTAACTGTTATACCCATCAGTATTTGTGAGGATGTTCCCATTATTGTTGCTAATGTTAAAATCTTAATGAACTTTGTTATTCTTGACATGCCTGAGGACGACAACATGTCAATTATTCTTGGTAGACCCTTTTTGAATACTGCAGGGGTTGTTATTGGTTGCAACAAAAGTAAGGTCACTTTTCATGTCAATGGTAATGAGCATATAGTATATTTTCCGAAGAAACAACCCAAAGTGAATGGTATCAACTCTATTGAAAAAATTATAATAAATACTATTGGAGGCATTGAATTTCCTATTCTATCTGTTAAAAAGAAATATCACACTCTTATTGTTGGGGCAATGCATATCCCCATTGAGGTAATCTAGTGTTATACAAAAGTTCTTCGCTTTCATGTTACTTAGAAATAGTTCGTTAATAAGACTTGATCAACCTTATTAATGGATTCTTTTTAGGGGCATGCGGGCGATGAATTTAGTAAGCACAACCTACTGTGCCTATAGTTTGCCCTCTGTTATTTATAGTTTAATAAGGAATAATGCCATGATTATCCTATTTTTTGAGTTATCCGTGCAATAAAAAATGTCCTGACAATAAAAGTCCTCAGAATGACCTGAAAATTTAGTATGATTTTTCCAGAATATATTAGAATTTTTGGCACTAAACACACCCCAAGGGGGTGCACCTGTGAGCCACGAGCTCACACGGCGCACCCACTGTAACACCCACGATGAGGCTATATCTCCCACGTGTCAAGGCACGACTTAGAGGCATAACCGCATTGTGGTTTTGTCGCAAGAAGGGTCATCTTCACACAATCCCATGTAATGAACAAGAATGGGATAAAGAGTTGGCTTACAATCGCCACTTCACACAATAAATAAATAAATCATACATCAATCAGAGTACACACATAGGTCCGACTACGGAACCAAAATAAAAGAAGACAACCCAACTGCTAGATCCCTAATCGTCCCAACTGGGCTCCACTACTAATCAACATGAAAAGAAACAACACAACGAACAAGATCTTCATCGAGCTCCCACTTGAGCTCAGTTGCGTCACGTGCACTGGTATCATCGGCACCTGCAAATGTTTTGGAAGTATCTGTGAGTCACGAGGACTCAGCAATCTCACACCCGCGAGATCAAGACTATTTAAGCTTATAGGAAAGGATGGTGTAATAAGGTGGAGCTGTAGCAAGCACTAAGCATATATGGTGGCTAACATACGCAAATGAGAGCGAGAAGAGAAGCAACGGAACGATCGTGAACTCGCAATGATCAAGAAGTGATCCTGAACTCCTACTTATGTCAAACATAACCCAGAAACCGTGTTCACCTCCCGGACTCCGCCGAGAAGCGACCATCACGGCTACACACATGGTTGATGCGTTTTAATTAAGGTTAAGTGTCAGGTTCCCTACAACCGGACGTTAACAAATTCCCATCTGCCACATAACCGCGGGCACGGCTCTCGAAAGTTTAAACCCTGCAGGGGTGTCCCAACTTAGCCCTTTATAAGCTCTCACGGTCAACGAAGGATAAACCTTCTCCCAGGAAGACCCGATCAGTCTCGGAATCCCGGTTTACAAGACATTTCGACAATGGTAGAACAAGACCAGCAAAGCCGCCCGAATGTGCCGACAAATCCCGATAGGAGCTGCACATATCTCGTTCTCAGGGCACACCGGATTGTCCAAGCTTCCGGTAGGCCAGCCCAGAGTTGCCCCTGGTGGCCACCGGCGACTGACAGGTTGGACCAACACTCAGAGGAGCACTGGCCCGGGGTTTAAAATAAAGATGACCCTTGAGTCTGCAGAACCCAAGGGAAAAGGCTTAGGTGGCAAACGGTAAAACCAAGGTTGGGCCTTGCTGGAGGAGTTTTATTCAAAGCGAACTGTCAAGGGGGTCCCATAAATCACCCAACCGCGTAAGGAACGCAAAAACAAGGAACATAACACCGGTATGACGGAAACTAGGGCGGCAAGAGTGGAACAAAACACCAGGCATAAGGCCGAGCCTTCCACCCTTTACCAAGTATATAGATGCATTAATTAAATAAGAGATATTGTGATATCCCAACATAAACATAATCCAACATGGAGCAATCTTCATCTTCACCTGCAACTAGCAACGCTATAAGAAGGGGCTGAGAAAAGCGGTAACATAGCCAAACAACGGTTTGCTAGGAAGGGTGAAAGGGTTAGGGGCTGACATGGCAGTATGGGAGGCATGATATAGCAAGTGGCAGGTAGCGCGGCATGGCAATAGAACGAGCAAATAGCAAAGCAAAGATAGAAGTGATTTCGAGGGGTGGTCATCTTGCCTGAAATCCCGCTAGGAAGAAGAACGAGTCCATGAAGAAGACAAACGGATGTGGTCGAACGAATCCTCACAACTCCGGAACGAAACCGAAGCTAACGAGAGAAGCAAACCGGAAAGAAACAAACAACATAGTAAACAACCACCACATACACATGGCATGATGCAAAAACAAATATGATGCATGTCCGGTTTAATGAGGCATGGCATGGCAAAGTGCAACAAACAACACTACAAATTAAGTGGAGCTCAATATGCAACGAGTTGCAAATTGACGAAACACCACATCAATTATTTAGTTCTCTCTCATTATGTACTCGACCATATTAAATGTTGATTACCATGGCAAGAGGTGAAGCATAATAAACTATCTATTTAGGCAAGTTTAAAAGAGGCCGGAAATAACAAATAACAATTCCGGAAAATCCCCATATGTCATTTAACAATTTTAATGCAAACATCAATTGTAAACATTTAAATGTTGTTATCATGATGGCATGATGACATGATGCAATGCAAAAATAAGAGAGCAAGCACCGAAAGAAACATGCGGAGATCACAAAAATAAGGAAGTCTTCTGAAGCGTCGGTCTCGGGGCGTTACACCCACCCCCCTGGGCGCACCATGTGAGCTCATGGGTCCCGCAAGGGCCCCCCCTCACTTAGTGCACGTGCACATTACCTTCTTCCACCTCCAGAAAAAATCACCCTTGCTCTCCATTCTGTGTTGTTGCTCATTTTCGTGCGACTTTTGATCTCCTTGCTGAGAGCTCCGTTTCCGAAACTGTTCGGAGGAAACGCTCCTTGGTATGTGACTCCTTTATTGGTCCAATTGGTTTTTGTTCTAGTGGATTACGTTTTGCATATTTTAATACTATCGGTGCTACTAAAAATGAGCTTGCATGTTGAATTCAATTAGTTCTAAGTAGTTTGAATGCTTCATATAGCCTCTAGACACTTGTGGGAGTAGTTGCTATCGATTTTGATAAGTTTGTTCACTTCTATTTTGGGGACTAAAAATTCCAGAAATTTTCAAAGAAAAGAAAATGATTAGGAGGTTGTTGTGAGGTTCTTCGAGCCAGAGTTCCGAGGAAACTTTGAAGGAGAATCCCAAGTACAACCTCCCTCGTGCGGCCGAGGTGCGGCCGTGCGAATGGCCAAGTGATACATGCTTGAGAGATGTGGGCATGCAAGAGGATTTGATGTAGGGTGGAACCCTAGTTCATGATCTTTTCACACTTGGAGGTGGGAAAAGGAAGAAATCAACAAGAACAAATAGAGGAAACTCTCACAACAAACCCAAATCACACATCTACTAGGGTAACACACATGAGATCCACAAGAATACAGGAACAATCCAAGGAAACAAGTTGGTAAAGTTCTTCCCACTCCAAAGGAGGTGAGGTCTTGATGATCTAGTGACATCCTTCTCCCTTAGGATGCCTTGATGATCCTATGATGGGGATCCTTCTCCCTAGAGAGGTCTTGATTCCCCAAGAAGAAGGTACAAGGAGCAAATCTCACTCAAATGTATGTGACAATATACTTTGATAGCCCTAACTAGGAGGAGGAGGTGGTGTTTATATAGTAGTCCATGGGGTAGGAGTGGAGGAAAAGGGGGTTACATGGGCCTCTGTCCCGGCTGAGCATACGCAGGTGCCGGATGTCCGGGCTGGGGCCCGGATGTTCGGGGCGCCGAATGTCTGGGCTCACGGTCGGATGTCTGGCCTGGCCTTTGGTCAGGGTACTGGACTCCTCGGGTCGGGTATCTAGGGCCCTGCCAGGTGTCCGGGGTCGTCAGGCCAGATGTCCAGGCCCTTGAGCTGAGCTGCCGTTGGCTGACATGGCTCGATCCATCAGGGGCCGGATGTCTGGGCCAGGGGCCGGATGTTCGAACGCTGTAGCATTTCAGTGGTATCCTTCATTGTGTTTCTTCGTCTGTGTACTTGGGGACTGGGTATTCACTCCGAGCATCTTCGAGGTGGACTTCTTCATACCTAAGCACACATAGCATTCTGGCTTGAGGTAGTAGCCATGTCTCATGTGGATCATATGGAAGTTCATTATGGAGAGATGTCACCTCGGTCTCGATATCCCTTGCACGTGCTTGTGTCATTGGTCCACTTGGCACTTGAGGAAATGAAGGTATGTGCATGGGGATGACCGTAGGATGCTCCGCATCAGGATTTCTACTATTTGGTGAATAATGACAGACTCACTCCATTCCTTGAAGCTTATGGTGACAGGACTTTTAGTTTGGGAGCTATTGTTGCACAACGATTACACTCTAACGGCTCCAAGGGTGTCACCTATGGTGGTATTTATGCCTCTCGCCCCGCTAGACATTTTGAGATCCCTATTAGACATGAGGATGATGAGCTTTTACTCACCAAATATCTTGATTATGATAGCATGGTTGAACATAATTTCATTAACTACTGCAGGATTAGATTCCAGTATAACTTGGTGTTTAGTCAGGGCACCCGTGAGGTTATTACTTTGCCTGCACCTACTTTGTCCTATTGAGCTTGACACCACCAGCAGCACCTGAACTAGCACCGGCCCCGAAGCCTACCTATCAGTGGGAGCCTCGGGAGCCTTAATATTTCCCTGCATCTAACTATTTCTAGCCGTGGCCATACACCAAGTTAGGCCAAAAGCCTAAGCTTGGGGGAGTCCCTGGTCCACTTTCCGACAAGGAACATACTGTACTACTCCCTCTATTCCTAAATATAAGTCTTTTAGAGATTCCAATGTGGACTACATACGGACCAAAATGAGTGAATGTACACTCGAAAATATGTCAACATACATCTTTGTGTAGTTCTTTTTGGAATATCTCAAAAGACTTATATTCAGGAATGGAGGAAGTACTATACTTATTAAGAAGAACATGATAAAGAAGAGCAAGCGGATTTTAGATAATACAATGTGTGTTGCCCACCCATGATGAACTAGAACGCATAAAGAAATGCAAATCCCCGTTGTCTCTCTATATGTGGCACACATGCTTTTCGAAACTAATATAGGAACATTAGCTGACGAATTAAACGTTCTCTATTTTAGTAATATCAGCATCATATCAGATTCGTATTTGAACAACTAATGGAATTATGAGTGGCATGTTGTTTTGCTAGATGGATTGAGGAGCAGTGCTAGCATGACAAGAAGTGATGACCCACAAGTATAGGGGATCAATCATAGTCCTTTCGATAAGTAAGAGTGTCGAACCCAATGAGGAGCAGAAGGAAATGACAAGCGGTTTTCAACAAGGTATTTCCTGCATGCACTGAAATTATCAGTAACAGATAGTAGATAATTCATAACGGGTAACAAGTAACAAGTCTAGCAAAGGTGCAGCAAGGTGGCCCAATCCCTTTTATATAAAAGGATAAGCCTAGACGAACTCTTATATAAATCAAAGCGCTCCCGAGGACACATGGGAATTACTATCAAGTTAGTTTTCATCATGCTCATATGATTCACGTTCGTTACTTTGATAATTTGATACGTGGGTGAACTGGTGCTTGGGTGCTATCCTTACTTGGACAAGCCTCCCACTTATGATTAACCCCTCTCGCAAGCATCCGCAACTATGAAAGAAGAATTAAGATAAATCTAACCATAGCATGAAACATGTGGATCCAAATCAGCCCCTTACAAAGCAACGCATAAACTAGGGTTTAAGCTTCTGTCACTCTAGCAACCCATCATCTACTTATTACTTCCCAATGCCTTCCTCTTGGCACAAATCATGGGGAAGTGTCATGTAGTCGACGTTCACATAACACCACTAGAGGAAAGACAACATACATCTCATCAAAATATCGAACGAATACCAAATTCACATGATTACTTATAACAAGACTTCTCCCATGTCCTCAGGAACAAACATAACTACTCACAAAGCATGTTCATGTTCAAGATCAGAGGGGTATTGAATATCATTAAGGATCTGAACATTTGATTTTCCAGCAAATAAACCAGGTAGCATCAACTATGAAGAGTAATAAACACTACTAGCAACCCACAGGTACCAATCTGAGGTTTTGAGACAAAGATTGAATAGAGGAGATGAACTAGGGTTTGAGAGGAGATGGTGCTGGTGAAGATGTTGATGAAGATTGACCCTCGCTCGATGGGAGGATCATTGGTGATGATGATGGCTTCGATTTCCCCCTCCCTGAGGGAAGTTTCCCCTGCAGAATAGCTCTGCCGGAGCCCTAGATTGCTTCTGCACAGGTTCTGCCTCGAGACGGCGGCGCTTCATCCCGAAAGCTCTCTTCTGATTTTTCTAGGTCAAAACCCTCCATATAGCAGAAGATGGGCACCAGACGATGGCCAGGGGGGCCACAAGCCCTGAGGGCGCGCCCCCAGGCTTGTGGTCTCCTGGTGGGTCCCCTTCTGTTGTTTCTTCGCCCAATATTTTTTATATATTCCAAAATGGTTCTCCGTAAAGTTTCAGGACATTTGGAGTTGTGCAGAATAGGTCTCTCAGATTTGCTCCTTTTGGGTCAGAATTCCAGCTGCCGGCATTCTCCCTCTTCTTGTAAATCTTGTAAAATAATAGAGAAAAGGCATAAGTATTGTACCATAATGTGAAATAACAACCCATAATGCAATAAATATCAACATAAAAGCATGATGCAAAATGGACGTATCAACTCCCCCAAGCTTAGACCTCGCTTGCCCTCAAGCGAAAGCCGAAATCGATAATCATGACCACATGTTTAGGGATAGAGGTGTCGATAAAAATAAAATACGGACATGAGGGCATCATGACCAGCTTTAGAACAGCAACATATTGTCATATAACTTGTCATGCTAAAGTGATAATTCATTCACATGGTAAAGTGTGAATCAAAAACTTTATTGAAAACTAACAAACTATGATCTCAATCATTGAAGCAATTGCAATTTATCATAATATCGAAAAGAGTCAATGTAAGAGCTTTTATGTAGCAAGTCCACATACTCAACCATCTTCTAGTCTTTCACTAGCAAAAGGGCCCGTGCGTTGCAACGGGTGAGGAAAAAATATCACCCCCGCCTCTATTTCACTATGGCGCCCCAGCTATGTTGCCAATTATCCTTCTTACCGCACTTGTTGCCAATGGCTGTGGTGTCCATTTGATTGCAACATGTGATGATGTCAGACACCACACAACACACTTATCAATTAATCGTGCCAGCTCAAGGGAACACTAAAACTAATCCTGTCGAGCTGGAAGTGAGGGTCACCCTTCGCAAGCCCCTCCATTCACCTCGTCCTTACACCATCCTCATACCCCCGCTCACTATTGACTTGTAATGTCGTGGACTTGTTTTTTTGGAGGGAGGGCATGCATATCATACAAAGGATGGAGTATAACATAACATGATTATTTGAACTGCACATGCATGCATAGATACTCTTCTAAGTAAACTTAATACATACACAACTATGACAGAAAATAAAATTGCACAAAATGTTGTAGATATATAGATTCTATACCTCATAGGAGAAATCATGCTAGTGAGCGTAGCTTCTAATGAATATGTGCAGGCTTCGGTTTTAGGCTGTTGCCTCCGAAAGTAGTTCCACAATATAGAAGTTACTACTATAAATAACTCTATCCAAACACTGTGACAACTACTTTGCAGATAAAAAAGGTGGTAGCATGCTTCTTATGAGTTGATAAAAGTAGACATGCAAATAGTGGATCAACATTAATAACTCAGATAGAAAATACAGGATGGGTATTTTATCTATTAGCAGTGAAGAAGTGTAGACTTGTCCTTGGTAGCAGTCATCTGTATAGCTTTGAGTCACTTGAGCAATACTAACGACATGCAACATGAAGATGCATGAACTTTCAAATAATAAATGAGGTTGTTCACATTGATACACATGATCATTATAACACTTGCACCGAGATGGAATTTAAAAGGAGCAAAATCAAACAGCAGAAGCATCATTGTCAGAAAAAAATTTACTACACCAACCTACTACTAGTATTACCTCCAAACAAATGTTTAAGCAACCTTGTAAACTGGGATCTGGTAAGGCCCCCTGAAAAAACACATGATTTCGATTTCTTCCATATTAGCGACACGCACCAAATTCCAGCTCAGTTTGGATTTATTTTGGCCCTCCAAGTAAATATTTTTGCTTATCTTTTTCTTTTTATGTAAACAGGTTCTCAAAAACCAACTTAGTTAGTCATCCGGCCCATTAACTGCAAGGCCAAGTCGACCTCCCTTTTACCCTATCAAGCCCCATCTCTCCACTCACTCTCTCTCTCTCTCGCCCTACCGCGCTGTCACAGGAAGAGAGGGTGCCCGACCCCCTTCTCCTGCTTGATCCCCTCCTCTTGGAAATAGCGACTCAGGCACCCTCACCCGTGGCCTTCTTTTCCCTTGTCTCTCACCTTTCTCTGTCTCTCTAAGCCTCAGCCACCGATGCTGTCGTTTCCCCATGCAGGAGGCCATCCGTGGTGCCGCTGCCTTGAGCAGCCACTGCCCTCCTCTGCCGCTCCAGCTACTGCGCTTGCAGGCGAGACGTCGTTTCCTTGCTGCACGGCTACCCTTTGCCTCCTCCCTTGCATCCCTGCGTCTCCTCGAGCGCATGTGCGCCCCACGTCCTTCCTTCCCGAGTCCTCTTTCCACCATGGCGCTGCCCGGCAGCTCCTTGTCGGTGGCGCCGTCCGCAGCCAAGACTCGCCATCCCGCTTTCATCCTGCTCTTAAAATCTCTCTCTCTCTCTTCGTTGTCCTCTGTAGGGCTGTGGCAGAGAGAGACCAAGAGGGGACAAGGGGTCAAAACATGAACATTGGATCAGTACTTGCGAAGGAGACCGACAACATGTACCTAGTTGGCTGGATGTCAAGGGTGGTACAATCCGTTCTGTTGATCATATTTCAAATCTCAACCGTCAATCTATGTCATTTACGTAAAATTAACGGATATAAAGCAATGACGTATGGAGAACTATGAGATCATGCATCAATCTTCGTCCTTTAATATTAGGTAAAGATAATTGCTAACACTCACGCCATATTTATGAGATCAAAGCCTTAATCAGACATAGAGAAAGATAGGGGCTTATAGTTTCGCCTCCCAACCTTTTACCTCAAGGGTAATGTCAACAATAATAATTTATGATCACCTACATCCAAGTGGATATATATGTCTGGATCTTTCCCCAAAACATAGTGCTTGCCAAAAGAAAAAGTGTAAAAAGGAAGGGTGAAGATCACCATGGCTCTTGTATAAGGGCAAGGGATAAAAATAAAATATAGGTCCTTCACAGAGGGAAACAGAGGTTGTCTTGCGCTTTTATGGTTGGATGCATGAAATCTTAATGCAAAAGAGCGTCACTTTATATTGCCGCTTGTGATAGAGAACTTTATTATGCAGTTCATCGCTTTTATTTCTTCCTTATCACAAGATCGTATAAAGATTATTTTCTTCACACTAAAAGATCATACATATTTAGAGAAAAATTTATATCGCTTGCACCGATGACAACTTGCTTGAAGGATCTTACTCAATCCATAGGTAGATATGGTGGACTCTCATGGAAAAACTAGGTTAATAGATGTTGGATGCACAAGTAGTATCTCTACTTGGTGCAAAATATTTGGCTAGCATAGGATGAGAAGCAAGCTCAACATGTTGGGGGATCCATGACAATATAACTTCTATTCGGATATAAGAAAACATAACCCATTATGTTGTTTTCCTTGTCCAATGTCAACTTATTAGCATATAATATTTTAATGAGTGCTCACAATCACAAAAGATGTCCAAGATAGTGTATTTATATGTGAAACCCCTCTTTCTTTATTACTTCCTATTAATTGCAACAATGACCAAAACTATGTTTGTCATCCCTCAACAAATTTTACTCGTCATACTCCTTATATGCGAAGTCATCACTCTCCATAAGATCATTATATAATCTTTTTACTTCTTTTATTCTTTTCTTTTCTTTTCCAAGATCAAGGCAAGAAAGCAAAGCCCCCAACTCAAAACTACTCTTTATTATATAACTCTCAGACTTGATTGCATAGATAGATCACAAAGCAAAACTCAAAGACTAGATCATACTAAAACTTTTATTCTACTAGATGACGATAAAACAAAAAGGATCGAACTAAGATAAATGATAAAGGTAAAGATGTGATGGTGATACGATACCGGGGCACCTTCCCCAAGTTTGGCACAAGCCAAGGGGAGTGCCCCTACCCATGTACTCAAGTGTCCTTCTTCAGAGGTGGTGGTGATGAGGTTGATGATGTGGAAGGCTTGTCCTCCTTCTTCCAACGCATAGGCTCACCATCGTAAAAGGATGAATGAGTCTCCAGAATCCTCAAATCTGTAGCCAAACTCATCTTCTTAAATCTGTATTCATACTCACAGTTTTGATTTTGCAGGTCATAGATCTGGGCTTGGAGATGCTCGTTTTTCTCATGAAGCTTAAAGATGTCCTCCCCAATATCCTTGGTGTCCAGCTTGTGGTCACGGGTGAATTCTGTGATCATGGAGTGGTTGGTGTTGAGTCCGCGTTCCACCATCCCTTGGCACTTGAAGACTTCCTACTCCACCGCCTTGAGCCTGGCATCCATGCTTCCGGTCCTTCTTGGCCCTTGAACGTCCCGGATGTGAAGCACCCCCTCACGCATCTCAATGGTTTGAGGGTGTTGCACCACCTCCGGAAGGTAGGGGTTGATGACCTTCTCATAGAAATTGTCCTTGGGAGCACTTGGAGATGTCATCGCGATCTAGATTTGTCAGAAAAACAGCTTGAAACAAGAACAAAGGATATTGTCGTAATAGAGTGATCAAAACCTTTGGGAGACTTTATAATGAATTTTACTATGCAAAACAAGTATTCTAGGAGCAACCGAAGTCTGGAGGGCACACTGGGTGGCCACAAGCCTAGGAGGCGCGTCCAGGGGGTAGGGCGCGCCCCCACGGCTTGTCGCCTCCTCGTGCGTTATTCGGGCTACTTATTTTTCTAATTTTTTTAAATATTCCAAAACGGAGTAAAGTTGCCATTGGAAAACTTTTGGAGTCGGTTTACTTACCGTATCACATACCTATTCCTTTTCAGGGTTCTGGAGCGTTCTGGAAGGTTTCCCTTATGTACTCCTTAGGTGTTATGGTATGAATTAAATTAGTTTGAACATTTATGGGAGTACCTGAGATTAATGTTTGATTCTTTGCCGATTCACCACCTTCGGGTTGTTGCCCTCGTCATTGTTGATCCTGATGACAATGGAACGATAGACTTCCTCGATAATGTAAGTCCCTTCCCATTTAGAGAGAAGTTTTGCTGCAAAAAAACTTAAACGATAATTGTATAGCAAGACATGGTCACCTACATTAAATTCACGCTTTTGTATCCTTTTGTCATGCCATCTTTTAATTTTTTTAAACAATTTGGCATTTTCATAGGCTTGGGTTCTCCATTCATCGAGTGAGCTAATGTCAAATAACCTCTTCTCACCGGCAAGTTTGAAATCATAGTTAAGTTATTTAATTTCCCAATAAGCTTTATGTTCTAGTTCAAGAGGAAAGTGACATGCTTTCCCATAAACCATTTTATATGGAGACATACCCATAGGATTTTTATAAGCAGTTTTACATGCCCATAGTGCATCATCAAGTTTCTTAGACCAAATCTTCCTAGATCTATTGACAGTCTTTTGCAAGATCAGTTTTATTTCTTTGTTACTTAATTCTACTTGACCACTAGACTGAGGATGATAAGGAGATGCCATTCTATGGTTAACATAATACTTAGCAAGAAATTTACGGAAAGCACCATGAATACAATGTGAACCACCATCAGTCATTAAATATCTAGGGACTCCAAACCTTGGAAAAAACTTCTTTAAGCATTTTAATAGAAGTGTTGTGATCGGCACTACTAGTTGGAATAGCTTCTACCCAGTTAGTAACGTAATCAACAATAACTAAAATATGAGTATACCCATTAGAGGATGGAAAAGGTCCATATAATCAAATCCCCAAACATCAAATGGTTCAATAACAAGTGAATAATTCATAGGCATTTCCTGATGTCTACTTACATTACCAATTTTTTGACATTCATCACAAGACAAGACAAACTTACGAGCATCTTTGAAGAGAGTAGGCCAATAAAAACCAGATTGTAATACCTTGTGTGAAGTTCTATCTCCAGCATGGTGTCCTCCATAAGCCTCGGAGTGACACTTGCATAGGATATGTTCTTGTTCATGCTCAGGTACACAACGTCTAATAACACCATCTACTCCTTCTTTATAAAGGTGTCGGTCATCTCAGAAGTAATGTCTTAAGTCAAAGAAAAACTTTTTCTTTTGTTGGTATGTAAAACTAGGTGGTATAAATTTAGCAACAATAAAATTAGCATAGTCTGCATACCATGGGGTGCCACGAGCAGCACTTATAACAGCTAATTGTTCATCAGGAAAACTATCATCAATAGGTAGTGGGTCATCAAGAATATTTTATAACCTAGACAAGTTATCTTCTACGGGGTTCTCAACTCCTTTCTTATCATTAATATGTAAATCAAATTCCTGTAGCAAGAGAACCCACCTAATAAGTCTAGGTTTAGCATGATTAGTGTGAACAATTACTTTGGAATCAACAATATAAGATCTGAGTTTATCACAAGCCAACACAACTACTAGAAATTATTTTTCAGTAGTAGCATAATTTCTTTGAGCACTGTCTAGAGTTTTACTAGCATAATGGATAACATTTAATTTCTTATCAACTCTTTGTCCTAGAACAGCACCAACAACATAATCACTAGCATCACACATAATTTCAAAGGGTAGGTTCCAATCAGGTGGTTGAACAATAGGTGTAGAAATTTAGGCTTTCTTAAGTATTTCAAATGCTTCTACACAATCATCATCAAAAACAAATGAAACATCTTTTTGCAAAATTTTAGTGAGAGGCTTAGAAATTTTAGATAAGTCTTTAATAAATCTCCTATAGAAACCAGCATGACCAAGGAAACTTCTTATACCATTGATAGGACAAGCCATTTTTTCAATTGCATCAACTTTAGCTTTATCAACTTCAATACCTCTTTTGGAGATTTTATTCCCCAAGACAATACCTTCATTAACCATAAAGTGGCACTTCTCCCAATTCAAGACAAGATTAGTTTCTTCACATCTCTGCAAAACTCAATCAAGGTTGCTTAGGCAATCATCAAACGAAGTTCCGTATACGGGAAAAAAATCATCCATGAAAACCTCAACAACCTTTTCACAAAATTCAGAGAATATAGCAGTCATACATCTTTGAAAGGTAGCAGGTGCATTGCATAAACCAAAAGGCATACGTCTATAAGAAAATGTACCAAAAGGACATGTAAAAGTGGTTTTTTCTTGATCCTCTTGTGACACAGGTTGTAGGAATCCGACCTCAAACGGTCAAATCTCTGTGTATAAGTGTCATCCCTGGATCGGTAATGCTGACACACACAGTACTTGAAGGATTTATAACAGAGTGCAATCACACACTTATTACATCGAATGTCTCAAAAGAGAACTTAATACAATAATATGGCTTAAGGCCATCTAAATAAAATGACAGCGGAAGACTTGGAAGATAAAGTGAGTCCATCACCTCCAACGGCGTAGCTGAGTGCACAACAACGATGTAGCGCACCTTACTCTTCATCTGAAAAGTCTGCAACATGATATATTGCAGCCCGAAACGGGTCAGCACATGGAATATGCTGGCAATATAACACAGTAGAGAAAATGAACAAGTAAATGCTATCACTACATGCATATATGGTTGGGGAAAGCTATAAGGTTAATATTTTGCATAAAGCCAATTTTTCCCTACAACAAAGGAATATATCTTATTTAGCTATCATGGTAGTTGATAAAACATTGAGAATGGTAACCCCATCTCAGTCCCAATTAAGCAGTAATTAACAACCCAACATATTAATTTAGAGTGATGAGATCAACATGATAATCCAAGAACCAGATACTCAAGATGTCCATAACCGGGGACACGGCTAACCATGATTAGTTTGTACACTCTGCAAAGGTTTGTGCACTTTTCCCCACAAGACTCGATCTCCTCCGTTGGATTTCTCACACTACATGGTGTTTGAGAAATGGATGACCGAGACACAGTCTTTCAGAAACATTAACTCTTTACTCTGGGTAGACAGCTACACCTACTTTCCCCTACATCTTCTAGCCTACCACTGAAATGGATGACCGAGACACAGTCTTTCAGAAACATTAACTCTTTACTCTAGGTAGACTCGTAGTAGCACGCTTCGCACTCTGGGAATTCTATCGCAAACAAATAATAGCATACATAAGCACTCAAGCATAGATGCACAGGTAAAACTCATATGATAAAAAATCAAATCTGAAAGTTCAACTCAAGAGCTTCGATTTGCAAAAAAGAATCAATCGAATCGGAGCTACAGAACTGAAACTACGGTCAAAAGAACTTCGAATTCAAATCTGCTTGAAACCAAATGTTAAATTGTCAAAACCATGTTCAAGTTGATTAACCAGAAAGAGGGGCTCGAGACGAAGATTTTGGCATTGGTTTCACTGGATTTGGACGAACGGTTAAAAAGTTGCGAGGGTTTGAAGATCAGGGGCTAATCTCCGATAAAAATAATCGCGGATAGGTCCCTGGCGGAAAAAAACAGAAAAAGAAAAATCTACCGGACGAACGTCCGCTAACAGAGACTAACGAACGAATTCGTTCGTTAATAGATCTAAATGAACGAACGTTCATAAAATAAAACTAACCGAAGAAAACCGAGAAAAACGAACCGATCTAATTCGAAAAAAAATGATCTAGGGTTTTCAAAAAAACCGAGCGGTTTATAACTAAACCGAAAAAAACCGGCGGCTCGGCGGGGTCAACGGCGGCGGACGGCGAGGCGGCTTCGGAGGGGCTCCGCGGCTGCGGCGAGGAGGCGGCGCTCCGTGGCGGCGGCACAACGCGGCGGGGAAGCGGGCGGCGCGGCGCGGTGGCGGCAGCAGGCGGCGCGGGGTAGCGGCTGCGGCGGGGGGGCTGCGGGCTCGGGGTGGAGAGAGGAGGCGGCGGCGGGGTATTTAAAGGCCTCGGGGGTGGTCCGACTTGGGGGAGGGGGCGGCGGCGCGTTTCCGGGACGGACACGGCGTCCATGGCCATGGCGGAGCCGGAGCGGGAGGCGGCGGCGCGCTGGGCCGTTGGCCCAGTCGGGCGACGCGTTTTTTTTAAACAAATTCCGCCGAGAATGAAAAATCCTAAATAAGTATAAAAAGGATTCTAAAAAATGCCAAAAACAATTTTCGCCGTCTAAATAAAATATTTAGAACAAAGTGAACATTTTCCTAGCCTAAAAATGCAATTTTGAAAAATGCATATTTTTCTAATTCAAATAAAATAGCAATAAAATACAAATAACTTATTTATTTGATTTTTAATATTTTCCTCCAATATTTTTTTTATTAGATAAAAATTATTAAAACCAAATTGATCCTCTTTTCAAATTTGAGAAAAATTCAAATATAAAAATAAATGAAATCCCCAACTATCTCCGTGGGTCCTTAAGTTGCTTAAGATTTCTAGGTTAACAAACGAAATGCAAATAAAATATGTTATGCATATGATGACCTATGTATAACATTCCAAATTGAAAATTTGGGATGTTACAACAACTGAAGAGCTTCGATTTGCAAAAAGAATCAATCGAATCAGAGCTACGGAGCTGAAACTACGAAAAAAAGAACTTCGAATTCAAATCTGCTTGAAACCAAATTCTAAATTGTCAAAACCATGTTCAAGTTGATTAACCAGAAAGAGTGGCTCGAGAGGAAGATTTTGGCGTTGGTTTCACTGGATTTGGACGAACGGTTAAAAAGTTGCGAGGGTTTGAAGATCAGGGGCTAATCTGTGATAAAAATAATCACGCATAGGTCCCTGGAAAAAAATAAAACAGAAAAACAAAAATCGACCGGACGAACGTCCGCTAACAGAGACTAACGAACGAATTCGTTCGTTAACAGATCTAAATGAATGAATGTTCGTAAAATAAAACTAACCAAAGAAAACCGAGAAAAACGGATCGATCTAATTCGGAACAAAAAAACCGATCTAGGGTTAAAAAACCGAACGGTTTATACCTAAACCGTAAAAAGACCAGCGGGTCGACGGGGGCGGACGGCGAGGCGGCTCCGGCGGGGCTCCGCGGCGGCGGTGCGAGGCTAGACGGCGGCGCGGTTGTCGGCTGCGGCGGCGGTGGTTGTGGCGGCTGGGCTGCGGGCTCGGGGTGGAGAGAGGAGGCGGCGGCGGGGGGTATTTAAAGGCCTGGGGGGTGGTCCGACTTGGGGGAGGGGGCGGCGGCGCGTGTCCGGGACGGACACGGCGTCCATGGCGGCGGCGGCGCTCGGGAGTCCGCTCCCGAGCCGGAACGGGAGGCGGCGGCGCGCTGGGCTTTGGCCCGCTCGGCTGGGCCGTTGGCCTAGTCGGGCGACGCGTTTTTTTTAAACAAATTCCGCCGAGAAGGAAAAATCCTAAATAAAAATAAAAAAATTCTAAAAAAATGCCTAAAACAATTTTCATCGTCTAAATAAAATATTTAGAACAAAGTGAACATTTTCCTGGCCTAAAAATGCAAATTTGAAAATGGATATTTTTCTAATTCAAATAAAATAGCAATAAAAATCCAAATAAATTATTTATTTGATTTTTAATATTTTTCCTCCAATATTTCTTTTATTTTGGAGAAGTCATTTTATCTTCCCTCTTTTATTTTTATATTGGAAATATTTCGGAGATAAGAATTATTAAAACCAAATTGATCCTTTTTCCAAATTTGAGAAAAATTCAAATATGAAAATGAATGAAATCCCCAACTCTCTCCGTGGGTCCTTGAGTTGCTTAAGATTTCTAGGATAACAAACGAAATGCAAATAAAATATGTTATGCATATGATGACCTATGTATAACATTCCAAATTGAAAATTTGGGATGTTACAAACCTACCCCCCTTAAGATGAATCTCGTCCTTGAGATTCGGGTTGGTTAGAAAATAGATGTGGGTGGTCTTTCCGTAGGTCTTCCTCTCATTCCCAGGTGGCTTCATCCTCGGTATGGTGGCTCCACTGAACTTTGCAAAACTTGATAACCTTGTTGCGGGTAACTCGGCTGGCAAACTCAAGAATCTTGACAGGTTTCTCCTCGTAGGTTAAATCATTATCCAACTGAATTGCTTCCAGGGGCACTGTATCTCTCAGATGGATATCGGCCATCTCATCATGGCACTTCTTCAACTTAGGAAACGTGAAACACATCATGGACTCCTGACAGTCCTTCGGGTAACTCCAACTTGTAGGCCACTTCTCCCATACATTCCAAAACTCGGTATGGTCCTATAAATCTCAGGGCTAACTTTTCCTTAACTCCAAAACGCTTAACTCCTCGTAGAGGTGACACACGAAGATATGCTCTGTCTCCGATTTCATAGACTACCTCCCTGCACTTTGAGTCTGCATAACTCTTCTGTCTGGACTGAGCTACCATAAGTCTATCTCAAATCAACTTAAGCTTCTCTTTGGACTCTTTGATCAAATCTGGTCCAAACAACTGACGGTCTCCAACTTCATCCTACATCAACGGTGTCCTGCACCTTCTTCCATACAAAGCTTCGAAAGGGGTCATCTTCAAACTGGCTTGATAACTGTTGTTGTATGAGAACTCCGCGTAGGGAAAATTATCATCCCAACTAGATCCATAATCTAGCGCACATGCTCTCAACATGTCCTCCAGAATCTGATTGACTCGCTCGGTCTGTCCATCTGTCTGCGGATGAAAAGCTGTACTGAACTCTAGCCTGGTACCCAAAGTCTGGTGCAACTGGTGCCAAAACTTTGAAGTAAACTGTGTTCCTCTATCCTACATGCACCAAGCATCAGGCATATGTTCAAGAAGATAAGGAATTTGAGATGGAAACAGGTACAACTAACAATCTAACATGTGTAGTAGCACCAGCAAAAGAGCGAGACATGGAAGAATTTACAAGAACAACACCCTGGGAGTCAAATTACATGTACATGAGGTACTGCTGCTAGTGTTTATAGAACCAATCAATCTACTGGTGTAGGAGCAGAGCATGAGTCCAACAGAGCATGCTATAGGAGCAGAAAAGAGGGAGCTAGGGTAGGGAACAATAGACTAATCCAGAAGCATAATTTGGCACCTACACAACCTAACTAATAATGCTTGTAAGAACAACCAGACAATGATGGATAAGGACATATAATCAGCAGATATCCAATAATCCAATCACAGGCATTCACAAACAGTACGTGTCACACTCCCATGACATATTGTTTTGTTACCACAGGGTTTGCTCATAAACTATTCTCTACAAGACAGGGACATTTGCAGCAGCAACAAAAGCAAATTCATGTTTACCTTGGGTCAAAGTCTATGGGGAGCTCAATAAGAGGTCCAACCGAAGCCCCTTCCAGGAGGGCTCACATAGCTCTTTACGCTGTATCAGAATTAACACATATTTTAGATGACAAATAGAATCCTAAACACACCAGTAATAATCGACTTCTGACTAACAATGGCAAACAGATTCAGGCACAAGCAATTTTATAGCAGGATGGAAAATCTATGTGTAGAATTCATGAATGGAATTATATTAGTACACAAAGGACCCTCACAGACATTTGTAATAGTATGCAAAGGTAAATAGAGTTCCCAACAGACAATGTATTCCAGGTATTAAACAAATGCTCGCCAAGATAATCAGTACAGTGATGAACCGAACACAGTAATAATCCAAAGCTGATACTAATAAGCAGCAGGAACCTCCCTACTTTTGTGATATAAAACTAATATCAGACCAATTTTGTACCAAGTTGTACATAATCAGTGATGTACAACACGGGAATGTCAAACAGTCAGTTGTTAAAAATGTTCAACAACCTTGGCGCCCTTGAGGTTCTCGGTGCCTAGCTTGACGAGGAAGGAGCGCCAGTGCAGCTCTCCGGCACGCCAATGATGAACATCACCATCGCCACGATCGTCAGGACCGTGCCCAATAGGAGCAAATCGGTCAGTGCATCTTCAGAGACCCAGAAAGTGAGAGTTATGGGCAGTGAACTAACTGACCAGGAGAAGATGGAGAGGATGACGCCGAGCCTGTGCCGCTTGGACGGTGTTGGCGCCAGCCGGCGGCGCTTGGTCCAGCAGGGGCAGCAACAACACAGGCAGTGCCACCAGCCGCTGGCGTAGGCTCTTGTATCGCGGAGTTGACCCATAGGAGGCTGCACAAGAAATCAGACAATGGGTCGCATATCACAGGAAACACTACATTTGCCTGTGCGGAAGAAGTGACAGCCAACTAACCTCCAGTTTCACATGCCATGATCACACCATCCTTGTACTTCATTGCAATCACCGAGTTACTAGTCACATAGGGGTTCCTGTTGATGCAATACAGCGTCGAGAGTTAACCATGTGCGTATACAAATAAAAATTTATTGAAACAAACAATAGCACCATGAAAGAAGTTGCAGTTGCACATTAGCGGAAAGCCTGGGCACTGAAGGTATTTTGGAAAAAATAATAACACACACAAGATTGCTATAAGCAACTTCTTGGACAAATTACAAAAGGCATCAAATTTAGTGAAAGACACAATAGCACCACGATAAAGTTGCAGTTGCACACTACAGGAAAAGCCTGGCCACTGAAGTAGTATTTTGGAAAAAAAAAACAGCAAGCACAGGATTGTCAGAGCCATCTTCTTGGACAAATTACCAAAAGCAATATATCTATTGGGATGGCTAATTATAAGCTAGGACAGAGGAGAGGCTTCTATATTAACACCATAAGATCATTCATTCTGTCAAAGAGGTCAAAAAATTCAGATAGGTAACACAACAGCCCACAAATCAACATATCCACAAGGCACTATAACTGCTGGGTTGGGTGGGTCGGTCATGAGCTGAGGGAGACTAAGCCAGAGGCTTGTAGATCAACACTAGAAAATCCATCCATGCTATATCAACCGCATAAAAAATTTCGCGGAGCACATGGCATTCTAGATCGGAGAAAGAGGGGGTTGCTTACAGCGTCCTCTGCGTCCCCCAGTTTCGTTGGGATGGTGCTAATGCCATGGGCCTGCACCAGAGGAAATCATGGACACGAAGTTAGTATTAGTATGGTGGTGCTCGACCCCCTAGAAAAAATGGAATTGGTAATTAACACAAACAGGTGGCGTGCTTGGAGGACGGATGTTCAGGCATTTACCTCCGTGGGCGTGGAGCTCCTGCTGAAGCCTGTAGCAGTCGAGCTCGTTGACCGCATAGTCGGCATCGTAGAGCAGCTGCTTGAGGGCTGCGGGGGTCGCCCTGTCGTTCACGGCGGAGACGACCTAGTCGACTTGCTCGATCTCGTCCCTCAGCCCCTCCACCTCGCCGGAGGGCCCTGCTTGGCGAATCCACCCATCCAGCTTGCCGAGGCTCGAAAGGACGGTCTGAAGCAGCCATCGAATCGCCGCCTGCAGAGAACTGGTGTGGTCTGCCGCCTCCATTCCGTCGGCAGATCCCGATGGCAGCGGAGGCGCCTCGTACTCCTCCACGGCCGCGGCCTCGTCCACCGGCGCCGGCGTGTGGGGGAGTGGAGAGGATGAGGCGACGGGTGGCAGTGAGGCGGCGGGGCCGGAAGTTCGGGGCCGGGAGGGGAGGCGACGGGGTTCACCATGGGAGGGAGCGGGGAGGGGAGGAGGAGAGGGGCGGAGGGACGGAACCCTAGCGCGTGGGTAGGGAGAGATGGTGAGGGGAGGGAGGGACGAGGTGGGCGGCGGTGGGTGAGGAGGACGGCGGGGTCGGCGGTGGAGAGAGGACTGAATCGGGAGGGGGCCGGGGACGGGGAGGAGGTGGCGGCGGCGCTAGGAGTTGGGGACAAGGGAGGAGGGGTGCGATGGGATCTGAGCTAGGGTTTGGGCTGTGGGTGGGGGTATCTTTTTTCTTTTTCTTTTTTCTGTAGATAGATGGATGGATGGATGTGGCATGGGGAGATGCATGGATGGATGGATGGGCGCCATGTCATCGATCCGTGGGAAGAGTTCTGATTGGTTCAGAAAACCAATGATTTAAAATAGTTTCCAAGTACTAAAAATAGAGAGATTTTGTGAAATAGCTACAAAAAATATTTTGTAAAAGGGCACCACACAAATTTTCACTAGAGTTAGACCACATTTTATGGATAAGGACCAATTTGTATGCATTTATAGTCTTTTTAGCTATTTTAATCATTTTTCGAGTGCCCAAAATGAGTTTTTTGGTGAAGGACCTACCATATATTTCTTGCAAAATTGGACCAAATCAATTTTCTAAAATATTAGGCCATATTCAATGTATAATTGACCAAATGGTTGGGTGTCAAAAGATTTGATCCACTTCTCGTGAAAAAGACAAGTTTCCGTTGATTCAACTGAAAGTGGGTCAAATTTGAACTGCAGATACCTCATAGTTTGCTCTTTATTTTTTCCAAAAATCATTTCTAGTTACATAAGTACCTATTTAAGCAGAAATACATGGTTTGGTGGCGATACGTCGAGGTTTGGACGGTGGCCCAGCGCCCCAACTCCAAAGCGCGTAAACTCGCATGCCCGCCGCGTGGTCACCGCGTGACCTTGGCGCTGACATGAGTTCTGGGAGGCCTAGGCATGTCTAGTGGGTTGGGCACTCCCCATGTAGGTGTTAGGAAGAAAATGACAACAGAAGAATCTCACGAGGCGATCGAACTATGCTCAAACATGAATTAGCAGCCGAGTGTTTGATTAGCGGTACGGGAAATGCACATGGCCAATGGGCCTGAGTTTTTGCTGAGGATGATCATATACTAGGGAGACTGGCTTGGCAAATTTTCAGCTCAAATGGAGGAGCTTAGATGAATAAATGGATTGAGCTGAAATTTTCAGCTCATATGGATGTTGAAGTTGGGCTCAAATGAATAAATGGATTGAGCTGAAATTTGGTGTTGGGAGTTTCTATGGTCAGGGTAATGTCCTGGTAAAGCTTCAGCAATTATAAAGCAACATAAAATGTAGTTGCTTCACAAACTAAAAATATTACCAGAAACAAAGATTTGATGGTGAGCTTACATGGATTGTTAGATAGAGCTTAAATTTTGTGTAAAATATGACTTTCGTATATAGAATATTTGGCAAAAATTCAACTCATTAGGATATTCCTATCTAGTACTTCCTTCACAAAGCTTCAAGCTAAACAGAAACTTTGGAAATGTGTCGAGGAAGATTTACTAGTCAAATAGAGCTGAATATTGGCATGTGGCAATGATTTGGATATGGAAGATTGACCAAAAAGTTTGAGGGAAATAGGAGGGGTATAGATAGCACTTGCTTTGCAATGTGCCAATTTAGACAGAAAATAAAAGTTGAAGCTGGGCTCACATAGATGATTTGATTGAGCTGGAATTTGGAGGAGGGTGATAATTTGGGCATATCAAGGCACTGTGTAAATTTCATGCCATTTGGATATATATAAATGGTACTTCCTTCACAATGCTCTCCACCGAACAGAAAATTGGGAAAAATATGAGGGAAAATGGTTATATTAAATGAGCTAAAATTTGGTGGAGGGAGGTTCTATGGGTAGGGTCATATCCTGGTAAATTTTCAGCAAATATAAAGCAATATAAAATATAGTTGCTTTACAAACTGAAAATATTACTAGAAACAAAGGTTGGATGGTGAGCTCCCATGGATTGTTAGATGGAGCTAAAATTTGGTGGAGAGCTATGATATGGGCATATAGAATATGTGGAAAATATTCAACTCATTAGGATATGCATAGGTAGTACTTTCTTCACAAAGCTTCTAGCTGAACAAAAACTTTGGAAATTTGCCGAGGAACATTTACTAGGCAAATGTAGCTTAATTTTATCATGAGGCAATGATTTGGATAGGAAAGAGTGCCCAAAAAAATTGAGGGCAATCAAAAATATATAAATAGCACTTCCTTCACAAAGTGCTGTTCTGAACATAATAGGAAAATGAATATTGTTGAATTATATTTGAACTAGGCGAGGAAGGTTTTTGACATATTCGACGAAGATATGATCCAAAGAATTTATGAGAATTTTTTGGGAATTCTGGGAATAACAGAAATATAGGTTGCTTCACAACGTAGGGCAAAAATTGACACATGGACATGACACGTAGGCAAAAACTGATGAGGTGGCGCCTAGTCATAGCAATAAGTACCAATGCATCCACGTTCACAACCTCATGACCATTTATATTGGTCGTAATCAGGTAGAAATAAGGTCATCGACCACTCTTGTATGCTTTATGACCATTTGGTGTAAGGCAATTTCAGGTTTGAGCCCTTCCAAGCGAAATGGCCGTGGATTTACGACCAATTCAGCTGGGGTCACTAAGAGAAGGTCACAAGTTGCCATATTTCTTGTAGTGGCAGGGGCATTAGTCAATCCAAATGACATAACCGTGTACTCATATAGCCCATACCTTGTGGTGAAGGCTGTCTTGGGTATATCCTGTTCTCGGATCTTCAGCTGGTGATATCCTGATCGTAGATCGATCTTGGAGAATACTTTAGCTCCTTGCAGCTGGTCAAACAAATCATTGATCATCGGCAGTGGGTACTTGTTCTTGATCGTCACTTCATTCAATGCACAATAATCAACAACCATTCTCAACGATCCATCATTCTTCTCAACCAAGAGCACTGGGGCTCCCCACGGTGATGAACTTCGCCGGATGTAACCTTTCTCCAATAACTCCTTAATCTCTTCTTAATCTCCTCCAGATCATTTGCGGGCATCCGGTATGGTCTCTTGGATATCGGTCCGGTGCCTGGCAACAGCTCTATCAAAAACTCAATATCTCGATCTGGCGGCATGCCTGGTAGCTCCTCTCGAAATACATCCGGGTAATCCTTCACTACGGGCACTTCCTCCTGAACAACTCCTGAAAGGGAATTTACTTGGGTCCTCCTAGGCGCATGTCTGGATACATAGTTAATCCTTTTTCCCTCCGGGGTGGTGAGCAGAATTGTCTTACTGGCACAATCGATGTTTCCTCCATACATCGATAGCCAATCCAAGCCTAGAATCATATCCAATCCTTGCGACTCCATAATTATTAAGTCTGAGGGGAACACGTGCCTACCTATGGTCAATGACATCTGAAAACATCCTTGGCTTGCCATATACTCCGCTCTTGGCGAGCTTACTAACATAGGTGTCCTAAGAACTTTAGTGGGCAACTTATACTTATACACAAATCCCCTTGAAATGTACGAATGCGATGCACCAGTATCAAAAAGAACGATTGAAGTAAATCACTTAACCAAAAACTTACCAATTGATACGTCTCCAACGTATCTATAATTTTTTATTGTTCCATGCTATATTATATTCTGTTTTGGACATTAATGGGCTTTATTATCCACTTTTATATTATTTTTGGGACTAACCTCTTAACCGGAGGCCCAGCCCAGAATTGCTGTTTTTTGCCTATTTCAGAGTTTCGCAGAAAAAGAATATCAAACGGAGTCCAAACGGAATGAAACCTTCGGGAACGTGATTTTCGGAACGAACGTGATCCAGAGGACATGGACCCTACGTCAAGACATCAACCAGGAGGGCACGAGGTAGGGGGCGCGCCTAACCCCCTAGGCGCGCCCTCCACCCTCGTGGGCCCCACGTTGCTCCACCGACGTACTTCTTCCTCCTATATATACCTACGTACCCCCAAACTACCAGACACGGAGCCAAAAACCTAATTCCACCGCCGCAACCTTTTGTACCCGTGAGATCCCATCTTGGGGCCATTTCTGGAGCTCCGCCGGAGGGGGCATCGATCACGGAGGGCTTCTACATCAACACCATAGCCTCTCCGATGATGTGTGAGTAGTTTACCTCAGACCTTCGGGTCCATAGTTATTAGCTAGATGGCTTCTTCTCTCTTTTTGGATCTCAATGCAATGTTCTTCCCCTCTCTTGTGGAGATCTATTCGATGTAATCTTCTTTTGCGGTGTGTTTGTTGAGACCGATGAATTGTGGGTTTATGATCAAGTTTATCTATGAACAATATTTGAATCTTCTCTGAATTCTTTTATGTATGATTGGTTATCTTTGCAAGTCTCTTCGAATTATCAGTTTGGTTTGGCCTACTAGATTGATCTTTCTTGCAATGGGAGAAGTGCTTAGCTTTGGGTTCAATCTTGCGGTGTCCTTTCCCAGTGACAGTAGGGGCAGCAAGGCACGTCTTGTATTGTTGCCATCGAGGATAACAAGATGGGGTTTATATCATATTGCATGAGTTTATCCCTCTACATCATGTCATCTTACTTAAAGCATTACTCTGTTCTTATGAACTTAATACTCTAGATACATGCTGGATAGCGGTCGATGTGTGGAGTAATAGTAGTAGATGCAGGCAGGAGTCGGTCTACTTGTCTCGGACGTGATGCCTATATACATGATCATACCTAGATATTCTCATAAATATGCTCAATTCTGTCAATTGCTCACCCACCGTAATACTTATGCTCTTGAGAGAAGCCACTAGTGAAACCTATGGCCCCCGGGTCTATTTTCCATCATATTAATCTCCTGTCAACAAGTTATTTCTAGCGTAGTCTTTATTTTGCTTTCTTTACTTTGCATATTTATCATAAAAATGCCAAAAAAATTATCTTATCATATCTCTCAGATCTCACTCTCGTAAGTGACCGTGAAGGGATTGACAACCCCTTTATTGCGTTGGTTGCGAGGATTTAGTTCTTTGTGTAGGTGCGAGGGACTCGTGCGTGGCCTCCTACTGGATTGATACCTTGGTTCTCAAAAACTGAGGGAAATACTTATGCTACTTTGCTGCATCACCCTTTCCTCTTGAAGGGAAAACCAACGCAGTGCTCATAAGGTAGCAAGAAGGATTTCTGGCGCCGTGGCCGGGGAGGCTTACGCAAAGTCAAGTCAAGATTTGGACTCCCGACAACGAGCCATTTCTGGCGCCATTGCCGTGGAGTCTACGCAAAAGTCAACATACCAAGTACCCATCACAAACCCTTATCTCCCACATTACATTATTTGCCTTTTGCCTCTCGTTTTCCTCTCCCACACTTCACCCTTGCCGTTTTATTCGCCCTCTCTTTTCTGTCCGCCTTCCTCTCTCTTTTTGCCCCCTTGCACTTTCTGTCGTTATGTCTGAAATTGGGGAAATTATTGTTGATATGAACAATAATATCATGGAAAATTCCGATGCTCCTGCTGAGGAACCCCCTATCTTACATACAAAAAAGTCCGAATTGGTAGTGGTAATATTATTGGAAAAGGAGTTATCCAAGATTTCTTTACTTGTGCCGGTGCTTTGCCTTCTATGGGTAGTTCTATTCTTCATAGAACTAGTAGTCTTGCGGACGCTATCGCCATGCTTGTAGTTGAACTTGAAAGACAATTTATGCACATGCATCCTTGCATACAAAGGATTTTCCTAGAATTTTCTAATATTGAGCATTCTTCTATTAAGCGTGCCGCTACTATCTTTTTGGCACATGAGTTCAGATTTATAATAAAAGAGGCCAAAGAAATCTTTGCGCATTATAGGGTGGATGCTGGCTGTCCTCCCATAGAAACTATTTTATTTGATCAAGAGGAAATAATGCGTTTTCAATCTCTAGACTATGTTGCTTATAATGAAAACCTTAGAAAAAAGGTTCCTACCAATATTCTAGTTGATAGAATTTCTGAACTTAATAATGATTTTGCTATTCGAAATAATGAGCTAGGATATTCTCTTGAATATAGGCTCACAAGGTTCTGTCAAAAGAATGCTTATAATGATGAATTAGTTGTGCAATACGAAAGGCCAAAGGAGGAACCTATACCTCCTAAAGTTGATCTTGGGGATTTTTGTCCCATTAAATTTAGCCCTTTTGATTACTTTTGCTTGCCTCAAAGAAAACTTTCTGCTGAATGTACAGAATATGAAATGAGTTTTAATGATCTATCTTATTATTATGGCAATACCTAGATCTATCCTTGCTATTATGTCTAGCTAGGGCGTTAAACGATACCGCTTGTTGGGAGGCAACCCAATTTTATTTTTAGTTTTTACTTTTTGCTTCTGTTTAGGAATAAATATTTGATCTAGCCTCTGGTTAGATTTGTTTTTATGTTTTAATTAGTGTTTGTGCCAAGTTTAACCTATAGGATCTTCTTGGATGATAGTTATTTGATCTTGCTGAAAATTTCAGAAACTTTCTGTTCACGAAAATAATTGTTAAAAATCACCAGAACGTGGTAAAATATTGATTCCAATTTCTGCTGATCAATAAACAAATTGTCTAGGTCTTCCTATTTTGTCTGAATTTTTGGAGTTCCAGATGTTTGCGTTAGTTACAGATTACTACAGACTGTTCTGTTTTTGACAGATTCTGTTTTTCGTGTGTTGTTTGCTTATTTTGATGAATCTATGGCTAGTAAAATAATTTATAAACCATAGAGAAGTTGGAATACAGTAGGTTTAACACCAATATAAATAAAGAATGAGTTCATTACAGTACCTTGAAGTGATGTTTTGTTTTCTTTCGCTAACGGAGCTCACGAGATTTTCTGTTAAGTTTTGTGTTGTGAAGTTTTAAAGTTTTGGGTAAAAGATTTGATGGATTATGGAACAAGGAGTGGCAAGAGCCTAAGCTTGGGGATGCCCATGGCACCCCAAGATAATCTAAGGACACCAAAAATCCAAAGCTTGGGGATGCCCCGGAAGGCATCCCCTCTTTCGTCTACTTCCATCGGTAACTTTACTTGGAGCTATATTTTTATTCACCACATGATATGTGTTTTGCTTGGAGCGTCTTGTATGATTTGAGTATTTGCTTTTTAGTTTACCACAATAATCTTTGCTGAACACACCTTTTGAGAGAGACAGACATGATTCGGAATTTATTAGAATACTCTATGCGCTTCACTTATATCCTTTGAGCTATATAGTTTTTGCTCTAGTGCTTTGTAACGCCCACGATGCGGCTATATCTCCCACGTGTCGAGGCACGACTTAGAGGCATAACCGCATTGTGGTTTTGTCGCAAGAAGGGTCATCTTCACACAATCCCATGTAATGAACAAGAATGGGATAACGAGAGTTGGCTTACAATCGCCACTTCACACAATACATAAATATAATTCATACATCATCCAAAATCCACACATAGACCGACTACGGTCAAAATCCAAAAGAAAATAAGATAACCCCAAATGCTAGATCCCCGGTCGTCCCAACTGGGCTCCACTACTGATCATCAGGAAAAGACACATAGTAACGACCACGTTCCTCATCGAACTCCCACTTGAGCTCGGTTGCGTCATCTGCACTGGCATCGTCGGCACCTGCAACTGTTTTAATAGAATCTGTGAGTCACGAGGACTCAGCAATCTCACACCCGCGAGATCAAGACTATTTAAGCTTATAGGAAAGGATGGTGTAAAAGTGGAGCTGCAGCAGGCACTAAGCATATATGGTGGCTAACATACGCAAAGAGAGCGAGAAGAGAAGCAACTCAACGGTCGCGAAGCTAGAAATGATCAAGAAGTGATCCTGGAACTACTTACGTTCATGCATAACTCAAACCGTGTTCACTTCCCGGACTCCGCCGAGAAGAGACCATCACGGCTACACACACGGTTGATGTATTTTAATTAAGTCAAGTGACAAGTTCTCTACAACCGGACATTAACAAATTCCCATCTGCCTCATAACCGCGGGCACGGCTTTTGAAAGATAACACCCTATAGGGGTGTCCCAACTTAGCCCATTATAAGCTCTCACGGTCAACGAAGGATAGACCTTCTCCCAGGAAGACCCGATCAGTCTCGGAATCCCGGTTTACAAGACATTTCGACAATGGTAAAACAAGACCAGCAAAGCCGCCCGGTGTGCCGACAAATCCCGATAGGAGCTGCACATATCTCGTTCTCAGGGCAACACCGGATGAGACTAGCTACGAGTAAAACCAGTCCTCAAGTTTCCCCAAGGTGGCCCCGCAGGCAGCTCGGTTCGAACCAGCACTCGAAGGAGCACTGGCCCGTGGGGGTCTAAAATAAAGATGACCCTCGGGCTCGCGAAAACCCAAGGGAAGTGTAGGTGGTAGGTGGTCAAATGGTAAAACCAAGGTTGGGCCTTGCTGGAGGAGTTTTATTCAAGGCGAACTGTCAAGGGGGTCCCATAAATCACCCAACCGCGTAAGGAAGGCAAACTCAAGGAACATAATACCGGTATGATGGAAACTAGGGCGGCAAGAGTGGAACAAAACACCAGGCATAAGGCCGAGCCTTCCACCCTTTACCAAATATATAGATGCATTAATTAAATAAGAGATATTGTGATATTCCAAAATATCCATGTTCCAACATGGAACCAACTTCAACTTCACCTGCAACTAGCAACGCTATAAGAAGGGCTGAGCAAAAGCGGTAACTTAGCCAAACAACGGTTTGCTAGGAAAGGATGGTTAGAGGCTTGACATGGCAATATGGGAGGCATGATATAGCAGATGGTAGGTAGCGCAACATGGCAATAGAACGAACAACTAGCAAAGCAAAGATAGAAGCAATTTCGAGGGTATGGTCATCTTGCCTGCAAGGTTCTCAAAGTTGTCGAAAGCTTGATCCTCGTAAGCGTACTCAACAGGTTCCTCGTTCATGAACTCGTCTCCCGGCTCTACCCAAAACAAGAACACAATCAAGGGAACCACAATCAATCACGGGAAATGCACAAGTAAGATGACGCAAAACATGTATGATATGCGAGATGTGGTATGTGATGCATATGCGTGCTCCGGAAGAAAAATGATGAACAAGGCAGTAACTTGGCAAACCAAGCATGCCACTGGAAAGATGAGATGATTTCGGTCGAAATCGATATAAAGATCACCGGAAACGGATGCACGGTTTGCAAATGGCAAGCAAAACAAGAATGACACGAATCTGTGATTAACAGCATGATAGCACTTAGAATGCAACAAGAAACTATGCTACAGCACCCCAACATAGCAACAAAGCATATGACAGTAATCTACAGGAGATGCTTGACAAAAGATGAACACTGATCTACGGCTAGATCACACCACAACAGGCTCAAACAAGCATGGTAAAAGTGCAAAAGATATCAGGTTCACAGACTTGGTGAAATTACTAGACATGGCAGAAACAGCATCAGGTAGCAATGTTCAGAGCACGAAATCAACATGCTACAGGAACTTAACATACCAAAACAAGGCATAGCATGAATCGACTAAATTCATATGACAAAAGTCCCTTACTGACCATAAGCCAAAAAGGACCAGAAGATATGATGGCAACCTTGTAAACATAGCAAGTTTCGTTAACAGGTTCCAGACTTGGCAGAAAACAGACCATGGCAGAAACAATAATATGAAGGCATCTTGGTGAGCTTGATACACTCATCACAAAGAAACGCATGACAAAACAAGCACACCTACAGCAAGATGGCATATTTATGAAGCTATCCATGGCAAGATAAAATACATAGCATGAAAGGAACAACTACAACAAGCTTGGCAAAATTGAATATCATGTTAACAATCTGCCAGAAATATTTTATAGCAAAAGTAGAGCAATATTGAGTCATGCTATGGCACTCCATAATTGCAAAAGAGGGCATGAATAGATTAAATACAACAATATCTACAAAACATCCTTACTGAACATCACCAAAATAAGCATGGATCTCTCTGTAGACATATGGATACATAGCAACAAAATAACAGCAGTCACAAACAGTAAAATTACTAAGTCCCTGAAAACAGAAACATTACGAAGCCTAATTTGCATGCTTGTTCTAGTCACCACAGAGATCACAAAAATACATGGCATACACCTCTGTAAAGATGGCATGTCATACATCAAAACACATGTAGGGCTTATGCCCATAAGATGCACACATCAAATGCAACAAAAATAACAAATCACCAAGTTCTGATAAGTAACAGCAGATAACAGCAATTAGCACTCATGCACCAGAGATTTGGGCATCAATATGGACTCAAATGAACATGGTGCAATGAAACAAAATGAAGAGCATCTCGAGAAGAACATTTTGATATATTACACGCACGAAACAGAGCTATATGCAGAGAGTTATGATGCGATGAACATGAGCATGTACTGTAAATATTTCATGACTTAGAGAAAAAACGAGAGGGAAGGAAAAGTCAACCTCCGGCGGATCTGAGATCTGGCGCGGCTAGGGTTCGAGCTCGCCGGAGAAGAGGCTGTCGCCGGAGCTTCTTGCCGGAGCGGAGGGCGGGGCGGCCGGCAACGGGACGGAGAGGAGGTGGAGGAGGCACCGCGGGGAGGAGGAAGACGGGGCGCGGCGGAGGACGACGGCGGCGGGGTCCGGTGACCCGCGGGCGGCGGCGGGGTCGGCGACGGCGGCCTCGGGGCGCGGCGTCGGCACGCTGGAGGAAGGAGGCGGTGGGACTCGGGCTGCGGGGCGAGGAGGCACGAGCCCGGCGGGTGCCGGCCACGGGCTTGCGGGCTGCGGCGGCGGCGCGGCGTACGGCCGCCACGTGGCGCGCCATGAGTGGCTGCGGCCGGCGGCGGAATTCGTCCGGCCGTAAACGGACGTGTCCGGCCGCGGCGGGGTGGTTTGCTAGGGTTTGATCTGTGAATAATTTCGGAGGGGGAGGAGTTTTATAGGTAGAGGGAGCTAGGAGACTCCAAATGGAGTGCGGTTTTCACCCACACGATCGTGATCGAACGACCTAGAGCATGGAAGAGACTTAGAGGGGTTTTTAGGCTGTTTAGAGGGGGGTTTTGCTGCAACACACAAACGGACGTTACGGTTACCCGGTTAACCGTTGGAGTACCAAACAACCTCCAAATGGAACGAAACTTGACAGGTGGTCTACCGGTGGTATACAAAGGCCACTTGACAAGACTCGGTCCATTCCGAGAATGTTCAACACCCGCTCACGAAAAGAAAACAAGAGGGGTGCGCCGGAGGAGGTGGGAGGGCCGGATTGCAAAACGGACAACTGGGAAAATGCTCGGATGCATGAGACGAACACGTATGCAAATGAGATGCACATGATGATATGATATGAGATGCATGACATGAACATAAAGCAAAACGAAAAACAAAACCCAACCACGAAGGGAATATCATAACACATAGCCGAAAATGGCAAGAGTTGGAGTTACAAATATGGAAAGTTACATCCGGGGTGTTACATGCTTCACTTATATCTTGTAGAGCACGGCGGTGGTTTTGTTTTATAGAAGCTATTATTCTCTCATGCTTCACTTATATTATTTTGAGAGTCTTAAACAGCATGGTAATTTGCTTAAATTGGGAAATTAATCCTAATATGTTAGGTATTCAAGACTAGTAAAAAACTTTCTTATGAGTGTGCTGAATGCTAAGAGAAGTTTGATGCTTGATGATTGTTTTGAGATATGGAGGTAGTGATATTAAAGTTGTGCTAGTTGAGTAGTTGTGAATTTGAGAAATACTTGTGTTGAAGTTTGCAAGTCTCGTAGCATGCACGTATGGTAAGCGTTATTTAACAAATTTGAAACATGAGGTGTTCTTTGATTGTCCTCCTTATGAGTGGCGGTCGGGGACGAGCTATGGTCTTTTCCTACCAATCTATCCCCCTAGGAGCATGCGCGTAGTGCTTGGTTTTTGATGACTTGTAGATTTTTGCAATAAGTATGTGAGTTCATTATGACTAATGTTGAGTCCATGGATTATACGCACTCTTACCCTTCCATCATTGCTAGCCTCTTCGGTACCGTGCATTGCCCTTTCTCACATTGAGAGTTGGTGCAAACTTCGCCAGTGCATCCAAACCCCATGATATGATACGCTCTTTCACACATAAACCTCCTTATATCTTCCTCAAAACAGCCACCATACCTACCTATTATGGCATTTCCATAGCCATTCAACTTTCCACCGTTCCGTTTATTATGACACGCTCATCATTGTCATATTGCTTTGCATGATCATGTAGTTGACATTGTATTTGTGGCAAAGCCACCGTTCATAATTTTTCATACATGTCACTCTTGATTCATTGCTATCCCGGTATACCGCCGGAGGCATTCATATAGAGTCATACTTTGTTCTAGTATCAAGTTGTAATCATTGAGGTGTAAATAAATAAAAGTGTGATGATCATCATTCATAGAGCATTGTCCCAAAAAAAGAGAAAGGCCAAATAAAAAAAGGAAGGCCCAAAAAAAAGAGAATAAAAAGGGACAATGCTACTATCCTTTTTTCCACACTTGTGCTTCAAAGTAGCACCATGATCTTCATGATAGAGAGTCTCTTGTTTTGTCACTTTCATATACTAGTGGGAATTTTTCATTATAGAACTTGGCTTGTATATTCCAACAATGGGCTTCCTCAAATGCCCTAGGTCTTCGTGAGCAAGCAAGTTGGATGCACACCCACTTAGTTTCTTTTCTTGAGCTATCATGCATTTATAGCTCTAGTGCATCCGTTGCATGGCAATCCCCACTCCTTGCATTAACATCAATCGATGGGCATCTCCATAGCTCATTGATTAGCCGCGTTGATGTGAGACTTTCTCCTTTTTTGTCTTCTCCACATAACCCCCATCATTATATTCTATTCCACCCATAGTGCTATATCCATGGCTCACGCTCATGTATTACGTGAAGGTTGAAAAAAGTTTGAGATTACTAAAGTATGAAACAATTGCTTGGCTTGTCATCGGGGTTGTGCATGAGGAGAGCATTCTTGTGTGACGAAAATGGAGCATGACTAAACTATATGATTTTGTAGGGATGAACTTTCTTTGGCCATGTTATTTTGAGAGGACATAATTGCTTAGTTAGTATGCTTGAAGTATTATTACTTTTATGTCAATATTAAACCTTTATCTTGAATCTTTCAGATCTGAATATTCATACCACAATTAGGAGAATTACATTGAAATTATGCCAAGTAGCATTCCACATCAAATATTCTGTTTTTATCATTTACCTACTCGAGGACGAGCAGGAATTAAGCTTGGGGATGCTTGATACGTCTCCAACGTATCTATAATTTTTGATTGTTCCATCCTATATTATATTCTGTTTTGAACATTAATGGGCTTTATTATACACTTTTATATTATTTTTGGGACTAACCTCTTAACCGGAGGCCCAGCCCAGAATTGCCGTTTTTTTGCCTATTTCAGAGTTTCATAGAAAAAGAATATCAAACGGAGTCCAAACGGAATGAAACCTTCGGGAACATGATTTTCGGAACGAACGTGATCCAGAGGACTTGGACCCTACATCAAGACATCAACCAGGAGGGCACGAGGTAGGGGGCGCGCCTAC
This sequence comes from Triticum aestivum, assembly GCF_018294505.1. Lineage (NCBI taxonomy): Eukaryota > Viridiplantae > Streptophyta > Magnoliopsida > Poales > Poaceae > Triticum > Triticum aestivum. The sequence goes on along the minus strand of NC_057814.1, from coordinate 294,297,379 downwards.
CCCCTGGGCGCGCCCTCCACCCTCGTGGGCCCCATGTTGCTCCACCGACGTACTTCTTCCTCCTATATATACCTACGTACCCCCAAACTACCAGACACAGAGCCAAAAACCTAATTCCACCGCTGCAACCTTCTGTACCCGTGAGATCCCATCTTGGGGCCTTTTCCGAAGCTCCGCCGGAGGGGGCATCGATCACGGAGGGCTTCTACATCAACACCATAGCCTCTCCGATGATGTGTGAGTAGTTTACTTCAGACCTTCGGGTCCATAGTTATTAGCTAGATGGCTTCTTCTCTCTTTTTGGATCTCAATACAATGTTCTCCCCCTCTCTTGTGGAGATCTATTAGATGTAATCTTCTTTGGCGGTGTGTTTGTTGAGACCGATGAATTGTGGGTTTATGATCAAGTTTATCTATGAACAATATTTGAATCTTCTCTGAATTCTTTTATGTATGATTGGTTATCTTTGCAAGTCTCTTCGAATTATCAGTTTTGTTTGGCCTACTAGATTGATCTTTCTTGCAATGGGAGAAGTGCATAGCTTTGGGTTCAATCTTGCGGTGTCCTTTCCCACTGACAGTAGGGGCAACAAGGCACGTCTTGTATTGTTGCCATCGAGGATAACAAGATGGGGTTTATATCATATTGCATGAGTTTATCCCTCTACATCATGTCATCTTACTTAAAGCGTTACTCTGTTCTTATGAACTTAATACTCTAGATGCATGCTGGATAGCGGTCGATGTGTGGAGTAATAGTAGTAGATGCAGGCAGGAGTCGGTCTACTTGTCTCGGACGTGATGCCTATATACATGATCATACCTAGATATTCTCATAACTATGCTCAATTCTGTCAATTGCTCAACAGTAATTTGTTCACCCACCGTAATACTTATGCTCTTGAGAGAAGCCACTAGTGAAACCTATGGCCCCCGGGTCTATTTTCCATCATATTAATCTCCCGTCAGCAAGTTATTTCTAGCGTAGTCTTTATTTTGCTTTCTTTACTTTGCATCTTTATCATAAAAATACCAAAAATATTATCTTATCATATCTATCAGATCTCACTCTCGGAAGTGACCGTGAAGGGATTGACAACCCTTTATTGCGTTGGTTGCGAGGATTTATTTGTTTGTGTAGGTGCGAGGGACTCGTGCGTGGCCTCCTACTGGATTGATACCTTGGTTCTCAAAAACTGAGGGAAATACTTATGCTACTTTGCTGCATCACCCTTTCCTCTTCAAGGGAAAACCAGCGCAGTGCTCAAGAGGTAGCAAGAAAGATTTCTGGCGCCGTGGCCGGGGAGGATTACGCAAAGTCAAGTCAAGATTTGCACTCCCGACAACGAGCCATTTCTGGCGCCGTTGCCGGGGAGTCTACACAAAAGTCAACATACTAAGTACCCATCACAAACCCTTATCTCCCGCATTACATTATTTGCCTTTTGCCTCTCGTTTTCCTCTCCCCCACTTCACCCTTGCCGTTTTATTCGCCCTCTCTTTTCTATCCGCCTTCGTCTCTCTTTTTGCCCCTTACTTTCTGCCGTTATGTCTGTAATTGGGGAAATTATTGTCGATATGAACAATAATAATATCATGGAAAATTCTGATGCTCCTGTTGAGGAACCCCCTATCTTACATGCAAAAAAATTCCGAATTGGTAGTGGTAATATTATTGGAAAAGGAGTTATCCAAGATTTCTTTACTTGTGCCGGTTCTTTACCTTCTATGGCTAGTTCTATTCTTCGTAGAACTAGTAGTCTTGCGGACGCTATCACCATGCTTGTAGTTGAACTTGAAAGAAAATTTATGCACATGCATCCTTGCATACAAAGGATTTTCCTAGAATTTTCTAGTATTGAGCATTCTTCTGTTAAGCGTGCCGCTACTATCTTTTTGGCTCATGAGTTCAGATTTATAATAAAAGAGGCCAAAGAAATCTTTGCGCATTATAGGGTGGATGCTGGCCGTCCTCCCATAGAAACTATTTTATTTGATCAAGAGGAAATAATGCATTTTCAATCTCTAGACTATGTTGCTTTTAATGAAAACCTTAGAAAAAAGGTTCCTACTGTTGGGGAACGTAGTAATTTCAAAAAAAATTCCTACGCACACGCAAGATCATGGTGATGTATAGCAACGAGAGGGGAGAGTGTTTTCCACGTACCCTCGTAGACCGAAAGCGGAAGCGTTAACACAACGCGGTTGATGTAGTCGTACGTCTTCACGATCCGACCGATCAAGTACCGAACGCACGGTACCTCCGAGCTCAGCACACGTTCAGCTCGATGACGTCCCTCGAACTCCGATCCAGCCGAGTGTTGAGGGAGAGTTTCGTCAGCACGACGGCGTGGTGACGATGATGATGTTCTACCGACGCAGGGCTTCGCCTAAGCACCGCTACGATATTATCGAGGTGGATTATGGTGGAGGGGGGCACCGCACACGGCTAAGAGATCAATGATCAATTGTTGTGTCTATGGGGTGCCCCCCTGCCCCCGTATATAAAGGAGCAAGAGGGAGGCGGTCGGCCTAGGAGGAGGGCGCGCCAAGGGGGGGAGTCCTACTCCCACCGGGAGTAGGACTCCTCCTTTCCTTGTTGGAGTAGGAAAAGGGAAGGGAGAAGGAGAAAGAAGGAAGGGGGCGCCCCCCTCCCTAGTCCAATTCGGACTAGTCCATGGGGAGGGGTGCGGCCACCCTTTGGGGCCTTTCTCTCCTTTCTCGTATGGCCCATTAAGGCCCAATACGAATTCCCATAACTCTCCGGTACTCCGAAAAATACCTGAATCACTCGGAACCTTTCCGAAGTCCGAATATAGTCGTCCAATATATCGATCTTTACGTCTCGGCCATTTCGAGACTCCTCGTCATGTACCCGGTCTCATCCGGGACTCCGAACTCCTTCGGTACATCAAAACATATAAACTCATAATATAACGTCATCGTAACATTAAGTGTGCGGACACTACGGGTTCGAGAACTATGTAGACATGACCGAGACACCTCTCCGGTCAATAACCAATAGCGGAACCTGGATGCTCATATTGGCTCCCACATATTCTACGAAGATCTTTATCGGTCAGACCGCATAACAACATACATTGTTCCCTTTGTCATCGGTATGTTACTTGCCCGAGATTCGATCGTCGGTATCTCGATACCTAGTTCAATCTCGTTACTGGCAAGTCTCTTTACTCGTTCCGTAATACATCATCCCGCAACTAAATCATTAGTTACAATGCTTGCAAGGCTTATAGTGATGTGCATTACCGAGTGGGCCCAGAGATACCTCTCCGACAATCGGAGTGACAAATCCTAATCTCGAAATACGCCAACCCAACAAGTACCTTTGGAGACACCTGTAGAGCACCTTTATAATCACCCAGTTACGTTGTGACGTTTGGTAGCACACAAAGTGTTCCTCCGGTAATAGGGAGTTGCATAATCTCATAGTCATAGGAACATGTATAAGTCATGAAGAAAGCAATAGCAACATACTAAACGATCGAGTGCTAAGCTAACGGAATGGGTCAAGTCAATCACATCATTCTCCTAATGATGTGATCCCGTTAATCAAATGACAACTCATGTCTATGGCCAGGAAACTTAACCATCTTTGATTAACGAGCTAGTCAAGTAGAGGCATACTAGTGACACTCTGTTTGTCTATGTATTCACACATGTATCAAGTTTCCAGTTAATACAATTCTAGCATGAATAATAAACATTTATCATGATATAAGGAAATAAATAATAACTTTATTATTGCCTCTAGGGCATATTTCCTTCAGTCTCCCACTTGCACTAGAGTCAATAATGTAGTTCACATCGCCATGTCATTTAACATCAATAGTTCACATCACCATGTGATTAACACCCATAGTTCACATCATCATGTGATCAACACCCAAAGGGTTTATTAGAGTCAGTAATCTAGTTCACATCGCTATGTGATTAACACCCAAAGAGTACTAAGGTCTGATCATGTTTTGCTTGTGAGATAATTTTAGTTAACAGGTCTGTCACATTCAGACCCGTAAGTATTTTGCAAATTTCTATGTCGACAATGCTGTGCGTGGAGCTACTCTAGCTAATTGCTCCCACTTTCAATATGTATCTAGACCGAGACTTAGAGTCATCTAGATTAGTGTCAAAACTTGCATTGACGTAACCCTTTACGACGAACCTTTTGTCACTTCCATAATCGAGAAACATATCCTTTTTCCACTAAGGATAATTTTGACCGATGTCCAGTGATCTACTCCTAGATCACTATTGTACACCCTTGCCAAAAATCAGTGTAGGGTATATAATAGATGTGGTGCACAGCATGGCATACTTTATAGAACCTATGGCCGAGGCATAGGGAATGACTTTCATTCTCTTTCTATCTTCTGCCGTGGTCGGGCTTTGAGTCTTACTCAATTTCACACCTTGTAATACAGGTAAGAACTCTTTCTTTGACTGTTCCATTTTGAACTACTTCAAAATCTTGTCAAGGTATGTACTCATTGAAAAAACTTATCAAGTGTTTTGATCTATCTCTATAGATCTTGATGCTCAATATGTAAGCAGCTTCACCGAGGTCTTTCTTTGAAAAACTCCTTTCAAACACTCCTTTATGCTTTGCAGAATAATTCTACATTATTTCCGATCAACAATATGTCATTCACATATACTTATCAGAAATGTTGTAGTGCTCCCACTCACTTTCTTGTAAATACAGGCTTCACCGCAAGTATGTATAAAACTATATGCTTTGATCAACTTATCAAAGCGTATATTCCAACTCCGAGATGCTTGCACCAGTCCATAGATGGATCGCTGGAGTTTGCATATTTTGTTAACACCTTTAGGATTGACAAAACCTTTTGGTTGCATCATATACAACTCTTCTTTAATGAATCCATTAAGGAATGTTGTTTTGTTTATCCATTTGCCAGATTTCATAAAATGCGGCAATTGCTAACATGATTCGGACAGACTTAAGCATCGCTGCGAGTGAGAAAATCTCATCGTATTCAACACTTTGAACTTTGTCAAAAACCTTTTTCCGACAAGTCTAGCTTTGTAGATAGTAACACCACTATCAGCGTCCGTCTTCCTCTTGAAGATTCATTTATTTTTTATGGCTCGCCGATCATTGGGCAAGTCAATCAAAGTCCATACTTTGTTCTCATACATGGATCCCATCTCAGATTTCATGGCCTCAAGCCATTTTGCGGAATCTGGGCTCACCATCGCTTCCTCATAGTTCGTAGGTTCGTCATGGTCAAGTAACATGACCTCCAGAACAGGATTACCGTACCACTCTGGTGCGAATCTCACTCTGGTTTACCTACGAGGTTCGGTACTAACTTGATTTGAAGTTACATGATCATCATCATTAGCTTCCTCACTAATTGGTGTAGTAGTCACAGGAACAGATTTCTGTGATGAACTACTTTCCAATAAGGGAGCAGGTACAGTTACCTCATCAAGTTCTACTTTCCTCCCACTCACTTCTTTCGAGAGAAACTCCTTCTCTAGAAAGGATCCATTCTTAGCAATGAATGTCTTGCCTTCGGATCTGTGATAGAAGGTGTACCCAACTGTCTCCTTTGGGTATCCTATGAAGACACATTTCTCCGATTTGGGTTTGAGCTTATCAGGATGAAACTTTTTCCAATAAGCATCACAACCCCAAACTTTAAGAAACGACAACTTTGGTTTCTTGCCAAACCATAGTTCATAAGATGTCGTCTCAACGGATTTAGATGGTACCCTATTTAACGTGAATGCAGCTGTCTCTAATGCATAACCCCAAAATGATAGTGATAGATCGGTAAGAGACATCATATATCGCACCATATCTAATAAAGTACGGTTATGATGTTCGGACACACCATTACACTGTGGTGTTCCAGGTGGCATGAGTAGTGAAACTATTTCACATTGTTTTAACTGAAGGCCAAACTCGTAACTCAAATACTCTTCTCCACGATCAGATCGTAGAAACTTTATTTTCTTGTTACGATGATTTTCCACTTCACTCTGAAATTATATGAACTTTTCAAATGTTTCAGACTTCTGTTTCATTAAGTAGATATACCCATATCTGCTCAAATCATCTATGAAGGTCAGAAAATAATGATACCTGCTACGAGCCTCAATATTCATCGGACCACATACATCTGTATGTATGATTTCCAACAAATCTGTTGCTCTCTCCATAGTTCCGGAGAACGGCGTTTTAGTCATCTTGCCCATGAGGCACGGTTCGCAAGCATCAAGTGATTCATAATCAAGTGATTCCAAAATCCCATCAGTATGGAGTTTCCCCATGCGCTTTACACCAATATGACCTAAACGGCAGTGCCACAAATAAGTTGCACTATCATTATTAACTTTGCATCTTTTGGCTTCATTATTATGAATATGTGTATCACTACGATCGAGATCCAACAAACCATTTTATTGGGTGTATGACCATAGAAGGTTTTATTCATGTAAACAGAACAACAATTATTCTCTAATTTAAATGAATAACCGTATTGCAACAAACATGATCAAATCATATTCATGCTCAACGCAAACACCAAATAACACTTATTTAGTTTCAACACTAATCCCGAAAGTATAGGGAGTGTGCGATGATGATCATATCAATCTTGGAACTACTTCCAACACACATCGTCACCTCGCCTTTTACTAGTCTCTGTTTATTCTGCAACTCCCGTTTCGAGTTACTACTCTTAGCAACTGAACCAGTATCAAATACCGAGGGGTTGCTATAAACACTAGTAAAGTACACATCAATAACATGTATATCCAATATACCTTTGTTCACTTTGCCATCCTTCTTATCCACCAAATAGTTGGGGTAGTTCCGCTTCCAGTGACCAGTCCCTTTGCAGTAGAAGCACTTAGTCTCAGGCTTAGGACCAGACTTAGGCTTCTTCACTTGAGCAGCAACTTGCTTGCCGTTCTTCTTGAAGTTCCCCTTCTTCCCTTTGCCCTTTTCTTGAAACTAGTGGTCTCGTCAACCATCAACACTTGATGTTTTTCTTGATTTCTACCTTCGTCGATTTCAGCATCACGAAGAGCTCGGGAATTACTTTCGTCATCCCTTGCATACTATAGTTCATCACGAAGTTCTACTAACTTGGTGATGGTGACTAGAGAATTCTGTCAATCACTATTTTATCTGGAAGATTAACTCCCACTTGATTCAAGCGATTGTAGTACCCAGACAATCTGAGCACATGCTCACTGCTTGAGCTATTCTCCTCCATCTTTTAGCTATAGAACTTGTTGGAGACTTCATATCTCTCAACTCGGGTATTTTCTTGAAATATTAACTTCAACTCCTGGAACATCTCATATGGTCCATGACGTTCAAAACGTCTTTGAAGTCCCGATTCTAAGCCGTTAAGCATGGTGCACTAAACTATCAAGTAGTCATCATATTGAGCTAGCCAAACGTTCATAACGTCTGCATCTGCTCCTGTAATAGGTCTGTCACCTAGCGGTGCATCAAGGACATAATTCTTCTGTGCAGCAATGAGGATAATCCTCAGATCACGGATCCAATCCGCATCTTTGCTACTAACATCTTTCAACATAATTTTTCTCTAGGAACATATCAAAAATAAACACAGGGAAGCAACAACGCGAGCTATTGATCTACAACATAATTTGCAAAATACTATCAGGACTAAGTTCATGATAAATTTAAGTTCAATTAATCATATTACTTAAGAACTCCCACTTAGATAGACATCCCTCTAATCCTCTAAGTGATCACGTGATCCATATCAACTAAACCATAACCGATCATCACGTGAAATGGAGTAGCTTTCAATGGTGAACATCACTATGTTGATCATATCTACTATATGATTCACGCTCGACCTTTCGGTCTCAGTGTTCCGAGGCCATATCTGCATATGCTAGGCTCGTCAAGTTTAACCTGAGTATTCTGCGTGTGCAAAACTGGCTTGCACCCGTTGTAGATGGACGTAGAGCTTATCACACCCGATCATCACGTGGTGTCTGGGCACGACGAACTTTGGCAACGGTGCATACTCAGGGAGAACACTTTTATCTTGAAATTTAGTGAGAGATCATCTTATAATGCTACCGTCAATCAAAGCAAGATAAGATGCATAAAAGATAAACATCACATGCAATCAATATAAGTGATATGATATGGCCATCATCATCTTGTGCTTGTGATCTCCATCTCCGAAGCACCGTCATGATCACCATCGTCACCGGCGCGACACCTTGATCTCCATCGTAGCATCGTTGTCGTCTCGCCAATCTATGCTTCTACGACTATCGCTACCGCTTAGTGATAAAGTAAAGCATTACAGGGCGATTGCATTGCATACAATAAAGCGACAACCATATGGCTCCTGCCAGTTGCCGATAACTCGGTTACAAAACATGATCATCTCATACAATAAATTTAGCATCATGCTTTGACCATATCACATCACAACATGCCCTGCAAAAACAAGTTAGACGTCCTCTACTTTGTTGTTGCAAGTTTTACGTGGCTGCTACGGGCTTAGTAAGAACCGTTCTTACCTACGCATCAAAACCACAACGATAGTTTGTCAAGTTGGTGCTGTTTTAACCTTCGCAAGGACCGGGCGTAGCCACACTCGGTTCAACTAAAGTGAGAGAGACAGACACCCGCCAGTCACCTTTAAGCAACGAGTGCTCGCAACGGTGAAACCAGTCTCGCGTAAGCGTACGCGTAATGTCGGTCCGGGCCGCTTCATCTCACAATACCGCCGAACCAAAATATGACATGCTGCTAAGCAGTATGACTTATATCGCCCACAACTCACTTGTGTTCTACTCATGCATATAACATCAACGCATAAAACCTGGCTCGGATGCCACTGTTGGGAACGTAGTAATTTCAAAAAAAAATCCTACGCACACGCAAGATCATGGTGATGTATAGCAACGAGAGGGGAGAGTGTTGTCCACGTACCCTCGTAGACCGAAAGCGGAAGCGTTAACACAACGCGGTTGATGTAGTCGTACGTCTTCACGATCCGACCGATCAAGTACCGAACGCACGGCACCTCCGAGTTCAGCACACGTTCAGCTCGATGACGTCCCTCGAACTCCGATCCAGCCGAGTGTTGAGGGAGAGTTTCGTCAGCACGACGGCATGGTGACGATGATGATGTTCTACCGACGCAGGGCTTCGCCTAAGCACCGCTACGATATTATCGAGGTGGATTATGGTGGAGGGGGGCACCGCACACGGCTAAGAGATCAATGATCAATTGTTGTGTCTATGGGGTGCCCCCCTGCCCCCGTATATAAAGGAGCAAGGCGGGAGGCGGCCGGCCTAGGAGGAGGGCGCGCCAAGGGGGGAGTCCTACTCCCACCGGGAGTAGGACTCCTCCTTTCATTGTTGGAGTAGGAAAAGGGAAGGGAGAAGGAGAAAGAAGGAAGGGGGCGCCCCCCTCCCTAGTCCAATTCGGACTAGTCCATGGGGAGGGGTGCGGCCACCCTTTGGGGCCTTTCTCTCCTTTCCCGTATGGCCCATTAAGGCCCAATACGAATTCCCGTAACTCTCCGATACTCCGAAAAATACCCGAATCACTCGGAACCTTTCCGAAGTCCGAATATAGTCATCCAATATATCGATCTTTATGTCTCGGCCATTTCGAGACTCCTCGTCATGTCCCCGGTCTCATCCGAGACTCCGAACTCCTTCGGTACATCAAAACATATAAACTCATAATATAACCGTCATCGTAACGTTAAGAGTGCGGACCCTACGGGTTCGAGAACTATGTAGACATGACCGAGACACCTATCCAGTCAATAACCAATAGCGGAACCTGGATGCTCATATTGGCTCCCACATATTCTACGAAGATCTTTATCGGTCAGACCGCATAACAACATACGTTGTTCCCTTTGTCATCGGTATGTTACTTGCCCGAGATTCGATCGTCGGTATCTCGATACCTAGTTCAATCTCGTTACCGGCAAGTCTATTTACTCGTTTCGTAATACATCATCCCGCAACTAACTCATTAGTTACAATGCTTGCAAGGCTTATAGTGATGTGCATTACCGAGTGGGCCCAGAGATACATCTCCGGCAATCGGAGTGACAAATGCTAATCTCGAAATACGCCAACCCAGCAAGTACCTTTGGAGACACCTGTAGAGCACCTTTATAATCACCCAGTTACGTTGGGACGTTTGGTAGCACACAAAGTGTTCCTCCGGTAAACGGGAGTTGCATAATCTCATAGTCATAGGAACATGTATAAGTCATGAAGAAAGCAATAGCAACATACTAAACGATCGAGTGCTAAGCTAACGGAATGGGTCAAGTCAATCACATCATTCTCCTAATGATGTGATCCCGTTAATCAAATGACAACTCATGTCTATGGCCAGGAAACTTAACCATCTTTGATTAACAAGCTAGTCAAGTAGAGGCATACTAGTGACACTCTGTTTTCTATGTATTCACACATGTATCAAGTTTCCAGTTAATACAATTCTAGCATGAATAATAAACATTTATCATGATATAAGGAAATAAATAATAACTTTATTATTGCCTCTAGGGCATATTTCCTTCACCTACCAACATTCTAGTTGATAGAATTTCTGAACTTAATAATGATTTTGCTATTCGAAATAATGATCTAGGATATTCTCTCGAATATAGGCTCACAAGGTTCTGTCAAAATAATGCTTATAATGATGAATTGGTTGTGCAATACGAAGGGCCAAAGGAGGAACCTATACCTCCTAAAGTTGATCTTGGGGATTTTTGTCCCATTAAATTTAGCCCTTTTGATTACTTTTGCTTGCCTCAAAGAATGCTGCTGAACGTAGAGAATATGAAATGAGTTTTAATGATCTATCTTATTATTATGGCAATACCTAGATCTATCCTTGCTATTATGCCTAGCTAGGGGCGTTAAACGATAGCGCTTGTTGGGAAGCAACCCAATTTTATTTTTATTTTTTTGCTTTTTGCTTCTGTTTAGGAATAAATATTTCATCTAGCCTCTGGTTAGATTTGTTTTTATGTTTTAATTAGTGTTTGTGCCAAGTTTAACCTATAGGATCTTCTTGGATGATAGTTATTTGATCTTGCTGAAAATTTCAGAAACTTTCCGTTCACGGAAATAATTGTTAAAAATTACCAGAACGTGATAAAATATTGATTCCAATTTCTTCTGATAAATAAACAAATTGTATAGGTCCTCATATTTTGGCTGAATTTTTGGAGTTCCAGAATTTTGCGTTAGTTACAGATTACTACAGACTGTTCTGTTTTTGACAGATTCTGTTTTTCGTGTGTTGTTTGCTTATTTTGATGACTCTATGGCTAGTAAAATAGTTATAAACCATAGAGAAGTTGGAATACAGTATGTTTAACCCCAATATAAATAAAGAATGAGTTCATTACAGTACCTTGAAGTGGTGTTTTGTTTTCTTTCGCTAACGGAGCTCACGAGATTTTCTGTTAAGTTTTGTGTTGTGAAGTTTTCAAGTTTTGGGTAAAAGATTTGATGGATTATGGAACAAGGAGTGGAAAGACCTAAGCTTGGGGATGCCCATGGCACCCCAAGATAATCTAAGGACACCAAAATGTTGGAAATATGCCCTAGAGGCAAAAATAAATTGGTTATTATTATATTTCCATGTTCATGATAATCGTTTATTGTCCATGCTAGAATTGTATTGATAGGAAACTCAGATACATGTGTGGATACATAGAAAACACCATGTCCCTAGTAAGCCTCTAGTTGACTAGATCGTTGATCAATAGATGGTTACGGTTTCCTGACCATGGACATTGGATGTCGTTGATAACGGGATCACATCATTAGGAGAATGATGTGATGGACAAGACCCAATCCTAAGCATAGCATAAAAGATCGTGTAGTTCGTTTGCTAGAGCTTTTCCAATGTCAAGTATCTTTTCCTTAGACCATGAGATCGTGTAACTCCCGGATGCCGTAGGAGTGCTTTGGGTGTACCCAACGTCACAACGTAACTGGGTGACTATAAAGGTACACTACGGGTATCTCTGAAAGTGTCTGTTGGGTTGACACGGATCGAGACTGGGATTTGTCACTCCGTATGACGGAGAGGTATCTCTGGGCCCACTCGGTAATGCATCATCATAATGAGCTCAATGTGACTAAGGAGTTAGCCACGGGATCATGCATTACGGTACGAGTAAAGTGACTTGCCGGTAACGAGATTGAACAAGGTATTGGGATACCGACGATCGAATCTCGGGCAAGTAACGTACCGATTGACAAAGGGAATTGTATACGGGATTGATTGAATCCTCGACATCGTGGTTCATCCGATGAGATCATCGTGGAACATGTGGGAGCCAACATGGGTATCCAGATCCCGCTGTTGGTTATTGACCGGAGAGGCGTCTCGGTCATGTCTGCATGTCTCCCGAACCCGTAGGGTCTACACACTTAAGGTTCGGTGACGCTAGGGTTGTAGAGATATTAGTATGCGGAAACCCGAAAGTTGTTCGGAGTCCCGGATGAGATCCCGGATGTCACGAGGAGTTCCGGAATGGTCCGGAGGTGAAGAATTATATATAGGAAGTCAAGTTTCGGCCACCGGGAAAGTTTCGGGGGTCACCGGTATTGTACCGGGACCACCGGAAGGGTCCCGGGGGTCCACCGGGTGGGGCCACCTATCCCGGAGGGCCCCATGGGCTGAAGTGGGAAGGGAACCAGCCCTTAGTGGGCTGGGGCGCCCCCCATGGGCCTCCCCCTGCGCCTAGGGTTGGAAACCCTAGGGTGGGGGGCGCCCCACTTGCCTTGGGGGGTAAGTTTCCCCCTGGCCGCCGCCCCCCCCCCCTTGCAGATGGGATCCAGGGCCGGCGCCCCCCTCCCAGGGGCCTATATATAGTGGGGGGAGGGAGGGCAGCAGCATGACAGCCCCTGGCGCCTCCCTCTCCCCCTGCAACACCTCTCCCTCTCGCAGAAGCTTGGCGAAGCCCTGCCGAGACCCCGCTACTTCCACCACCACGCCGTCGTGCTGCTGGATCTCCATCAACCTCTCCTTCCCCCTTGCTGGATCAAGAAGGAGGAGACGTCGCTGCTCCGTACGTGTGTTGAACGCGGAGGTGCCGTCCGTTCGGCACTCGGTCATCGGTGATTTGGATCACGGCGAGTACGACTCCATCAACCCCGTTCATTGGAACGCTTCCGCTCGCGATCTACAAGGGTATGTAGATGCACTCCTTTCCCCTCGTTGCTAGTATACTCCATAGATGGATCTTGGTGATGCGTAGAAATTTTTAAATTCTGCTACGATCCCCAACAGTGGCATCATGAGCCAGGCCTATGCGTAGTTACTATGCACGAGTAGAACACAAAGCAGTTGTGGGCGTAGATGTTGCCAATTCTTCTTGCCGTTACTAGTCTTATCTTGATTCGGCGGCATCGTGGGATGAAGCGGCCCGGACCGACCTTACACGTACTCTTACGTGAGACAGGTTCCACCGACTGACATGCACTAGTTGCATAAGGTGGCTAGCGGGTGTCTGTCTCTCCCACTTTAGTCGGATCGGATTCGATGAAAAGGGTCCTTATGAAGGGTAAATAGAAATTGGCATATCACGTTGTGGCTTTTGCGTAGGTAAGAAACGTTCTTGCTAGAAACCCATAGCAGCCACGTAAAACATGCAACAACAATTAGAGGACGTCTAACTTGTTTTTGCAGGGTATGCTATGTGATGTGATATGGCCAAAAAGGATGTGATGAATGATATATGTGATGTATGAGATTGATCATGTTCTTGTAATAGGAATCACGACTTGCATGTCGATGAGAATGACAACCGGCAGGAGCCATAGGAGTTGTCTTAATTTATTGTATGACCTGCGTGTCAATGAAAACGCCATGTAATTACTTTACTTTATTGCTAACCGTTAGCCATAGTAGTAGAAGTAATAGTTGGCGAGACAACTTCATGAAGACACAATGATGGAGATCATGATGATGGAGATCATGGTGTCATGCCGGTGACGAAGGTGATCATGCCGCGCCTCAAAGATGGAGATCAAAGGCGCAAGATGATATTGGCCATATCACGTCACTTTATGATTTGCATGTGATGTTTATCATGTTTACATCTTATTTGCTTAGAACGACGGTAGCATAAATAAGATGATCCCTCACTAAAATTTCAAGAGACGTGTTCCCCCTAACTGTGCACCGTTGCGAAGGTTCGTTGTTTCGAAGCACCACGTGATGATCGGGTGTGATAGATTCTAACGTTCGAATACAACGGGTGTTGACGAGCCTAGCATGTACAGACATGGCCTCGGAACACATGCGAAACACTTAGGTTGACTTGACGAGCCTAGCATGTACAGACATGGCCTCGGAACACAAGAGATCGAAAGGTCGAACATGAGTCGTATAGTAGATACGATCAACATGGAGATGTTCACCGATGATGACTAGTCCGTCTCACGTGATGATCGGACACGGCCTAGTTTGACTCGGATCATGTATCACTTAGATGACTAGAGGGATGTCTATCTGAGTGGGAGTTCATTAATCAGATGAACTTAATTATCATGAACATAGTCAGAAGGTCTTTGCAAATTATGTCATAGCTTGCGCTTTAGTTCTACTAGTTAAGATATGTTCCTAGAGAAAATTTAGTTGAAAGTTGGTAGTAGCAATTATGCGGACTGGGTCCGTAAACTGAGGATTGTCCTCATTGCTGCACAGAAGGCTTATGTCCTTAATGCACCGCTCGGTGTGCTGAACCTCAGCGTCGTCTGTAGATGTTGCGAAACCTCAGTGCGTAATGCTAACGGTTTAGAATTGTGGCACCAAAGACGGTTTTTGAAACGTCGCAAAACATATGAGATGTTCCGAAGACTGAAATTGGGATTTCGGACTAGTGCCCACGTCAAGAGGTATGAGACCTCTGACAAGATTCTTAAGCCTGCAAACTGAGGGAGAAAAGCTCAATCGTTGAGCATGTGCTCAGATTGTCTAAGTACCACAATCGCTTGAATCGAGTGGGAGTTAATCTTCCAGATGAGATAGTGATGGTTCTCCATAGTCACTGCCACCAAGCTATTAGAGCTTCGTGATGAACTATAACATATCAGGGATAGATATGATGATCCTTGAGCAACTCGCGATGTTTGACACCGCGAAAGTAGAAATCAAGAAGGAGCATCAATTGTTGATGGTTAGTAAAACCACTAGTTTCTAGAAGGGCAAGGGCAAGAAGGGATACTTCATGAAACAGCAAATCATTTGCTGCTCTAGCGAAGAATCCCAAAGTTAAACCCAAACCCGAGACTAAGTGCTCCTATAACGAGGGGAACGGTCACTGAAGCAGAACTACCCTAGATACTTGGTAGATGAGAAGGCAGGCAAGGTCGACAGAAGTATATTGGATATACATTAAATGAATGTGTACTTTACTAGTACTCCTAGCAGCACCAGGGTATTAGATACCGGTTCGGTTGCTAAGTGTTAGTAACTCGAAATAAAAGCTGCGGAATAAACGGAGACTAGCTAAAGGTGAGATGACGATATGTGTTGGAAGTGTTTCCAAGGTTGATGTGATCAAGCATCGCATGCTCCCTCTACCATCGAGATTTGGTGTTTGCGTTGAGCATGATTGGATTATGTTTATCGCAATACGGTTATTCATTTAAGGAGAATAATGGTTACTCTGTTTATTTGAATAATACCTTCAATGGTCTTGCACCTAAAATGAATCTCGATCGTAGTGATACACATGTTCGTGCCAAAAGATATAAAATAGTAATGATAGTTCCACATACTTGTGGCACTGCCATTTGAGTCATATTGGTATAGAACGCATGAAGAAGCTCCATGTAGATGGATCTTTGGACTCACTCGTTTTTGAAAAGATTGAGACATGCGAACCATGTCTATTGGTATATATGCATGAAGAAACTCCATGCAAATGGATCGTTTGTACTCACTTGATTTTGAATCACTTGAGACATGCAAATCATACCACATGGGCAAGATGACTGAAAGGCCTCGTTTTCAGTAAGATGGAACAAGAGAGCAACTTATTGGAAGTAATACATTTTGATGTATGCAGTCCAATGAGTGCTGAGGCATGCAGTGGATATCGTTATGTTCTTACTTCACAGATGATTTGAGTAGATGCTGAGAATATTTACTTGATGAAACACAAGTCTGAATTATTGAAAGGTTCAAGTAATTTCAGAGTGAAGTTGAAGATCGTCGTGACAAGAGGATAAAATGTCTATGATATGATCATAGAGATATCTGAGTTACGAGTTTGGCACACAATTAAGACATTGTGGAAAGTGTTTCACAATTAATACCGCCTGGAACACCACAGTGTGATGGTGTGTCCGAACATCATAACTGCACCCTATTGGATATGGTGCATACCATGATGTCTCTTATCAAATTACAACTATCGTTTATGGGTTAGGCATTAGAGATAACCGCATTCACTTTAAAAGGGGCACCACGCAATTCCGTTGAGACGACACCGTTTAGAGAAACCTAAGTTGTCGTTTCTTAAAAGATTGGGGCTGCGATGCTTATGTGAAAGAGTTTCAAGGCTGATAAGCTCGAACCCAAAGCGGATAAATGCATCTTCATAGAAAACCCAAAACAGTTGGGTATACCTCCTATTTCAGATCTGGAAGCAAAAGTAATTGCTTCTAGAAACGAGTCCTTTCTCGAGGAAAAGTTTCTCTCGAAAGAATTGAGTGGGAGGATGGTGGAGACTTGATGAGGTTATTGAACCATAACTTCAACTAGTGTGTAGCAGGGCACAGGAAGTTGTTCCTGTGGCACCTACACCAATTGAAGTGGAAGCTTATGATAGTGATCATGAAACTTCGGATCAAGTCACTACCAAACCTCGTAGGTCGACAAGGATATGTACTACTCCTGAGTGGTACGGTAATCCTGTCTTAGATATCATGTTGTTAGACAACAATGAACCTACGAGCTATGGAGAAGCGATGGTGGGCCCATATTCCGACAAATGGTTAGAAACCATGAAATCCGAGATAGAATCCATGTATCAGAACAAAGCATGGACTTTGGTGAACTTGCCCGATGATCGGCAAGCCATTGAGATAAATGGATCTTTAAGAAGAAGACGGACGTGGACGGTAATGTTACCGTCTATGAAGCTCGACTTGTGGCAAAGAGTATTTTCACAAGTTCAAGGAGTTGACTACGATGAGATTTTCTCATCCGTAGCGATGCTTAAGTCCGTCGGAATCATGTTAGCATTAGCTGCATTTATGAAATCTGGCAGATGGATGTCAAAACAAGTTTCCTTACCAGTTTTCGTAAGGAAAGGTTGTATGTGATACAATCAGAAAGGTTTTGTCGATCCTAAGGATGCTAAAAGGTATGCTAGCTCCAGCGATCCTTCCATGGATTAGAGCAAGCATCTCGGAGTCAGAATATACGCTTTGATGGAGTGATCAAAGTTTTTGGGTTTATACAAAGTTTGTTAGAAACTTGTATTTACAATAAAGTGAGTGGGAGCGCTACAACATTTCTGATAAGTATATGTGAATGACATATTGTTGATCCGAAATGATGTAAAATTTCTGGAAAGCATAAAGGGTTGTTTGAAAGGAGTTTTTCAAAGGAAGACCTGGATAAAGCTGCTTGCATATTGGGCATCAAGATCTATAGAGATAGATCAAGACGTCTAATGATACTTTCAAAGAACGCACACCTTGACATGATTTTGAAAGAGTTCAAAATAGATCAGCAAAGAAGGAGTTCTTGGCTGTGTTACAAGGTGTGAGTATTGAGTAAGACTCAAGACCTGACCACAGCAGAAGAGAGAGAAAGGACGAAGGTCGTCCCCTATGCTTTAGACGTAGGCTCTACGGTATGCTATGCTGTGTACCGCACATGAAGTGTGCCTTGCCATGAGTTGGTCAAGGGTACAATAGTGATCTGGGAACGGATCACATGACAGCGGTCGAACTTGTCCTTAGTATCTAGTGGACTAAGGAATTTTCTCGATTATGGAGGTGAAAAGGAGTTCGTCGTAAAGGGTTACGTCGATGCGAACTTTGACACTAATCCGGATGACTCTGAGTAGTAAACCGGATTCGTATAGTAGAGCAGTTATTTGAAATGGCTCCAAGTAGCTCGTGGTAGCATCCACAAGATGACATAGATATTAGTAAAGCACACACGGATCTGAAAGGTTCAGACCCGTTGACTAATAACCTCTCTCACAAGCATGACATGATCAAACCAGAACTCATTGAGTGTTAATCACATAATGATGTGAACTAGATTGTTGACTCTAGTGAACTCTTTGGATGTTGGTCACATGGTGATGTGACCTGTGAGTGTTAATCACATGGTGATGTGAACTAGATTATTGACTCTAGTGCAAGTGGGAGACTGTTGGAAATATGCCCTAGAGGCAATATTGGTTATTATTATATTTCCTTGTTCATGATAATCGTTTATTATCCATGCTAGAATTGTATTGATAGGAAACTCAGATACATGTGTGGATACATAGACAACACCATGTCCCTAGTAAGCCTCTAGTTGACTAGCTCGTTGATCAATAGATGGTTACGGTTTCCTGACCATGGACATTGGATGTCGTTGATAATGGGATCACATCATTAGGAGAATGATGTGATGGACAAGACCCAATCCTAAGCATAGCATAAAAGATCGTGTAGTTCGTTTGCTAGAGCTTTTCCAATGTCAAGTATCTTTTCCTTAGACCATGAGATCGTGTAACTCCCGGATGCCGTAGGAGTGCTTTGGGTGTACCCAACGTCACAACGTAACTGGGTGACTATAAAGGTACACTACGGGTATCTCTGAAAGTGTCTGTTGGGTTGACACGGATCGAGACTGGGATTTGTCACTCCGTATGACGGAGAGGTATCTCTGGGCCCACTCGGTAATGCATCATCATAATGAGCTCAATGTGACTAAGGAGTTAGCCACGGGATCATGCATTACGGTACGAGTAAAGTGACTTGCCGGTAACGAGATTGAACAAGGTATTGGGATACCGACGATCGAATCTCGGGCAAGTAACGTACCGATTGACAAAGGGAATTGTATACGGGATTGATTGAATCCTCGACATCGTGGTTCATCCGATGAGATCATCGTGGAACATGTGGGAGCCAACATGGGTATCCAGATCCCGCTGTTGGTTATTGACCGGAGAGGCGTCTCAGTCATGTCTGCATGTCTCCCGAACCCGTAGGGTCTACACACTTAAGGTTCGGTGACGCTAGGGTTGTAGAGATATTAGTATGCGGAAACCCGAAAGTTGTTCAGAGTCCCGGATGAGATCCCGGACGTCACGAGGAGTTCCGGAATGGTCTGGAGGTGAAGAATTATATATAGGAAGTCAAGTTTCGGCCACCGGGAAAGTTTCGGGGGTCACCGGTATTGTACCGGGACCACCGGAAGGGTCTCGGGGGTCCATCGGGTGGGGCCACCTATCCCGGAGGGCCCCATGGGCTGAAGTGGGAAGGGAACCAGCCCTTAGTGGGCTGGGGCGCCCCCCATGGGCCTCCCCCCTGCGCCTAGGGTTGGAAACCCTAGGGTGGGGGGGCGCCCCACTTGCCTTGGGGGGTAAGTTTCCCCCTGGCCGCCCCCCCTTGCAGATGGGATCCAGGCCGGCGCCCCCCCTCCCAGGGGGCCTATATATAGTGGGGGGGAGGGAGGGCAGCAACATGACAGCCCCTGGCGCCTCCCTCTCCCCCTGCAACACCTCTCCCTCTCGCAGAAGCTTGGCGAAGCCCTGCCGAGACCCCGCTACTTCCACCACCACGCCGTCGTGCTGCTGGATCTCCATCAACCTCTCCTTCCCCTTGCTGGATCAAGAAGGAGGAGACGTCGCTGCTCCGTACGTGTGTTGAACGCGGAGGTGCCGTCCGTTCGGCACTCGATCATCGGTGATTTGGATCACGGCGAGTACGACTCCATCAACCCCGTTCATTGGAACGCTTCCGCTCGCGATCTACAAGGGTATGTAGATGCACTCCTTTCCCCTCGTTGCTAGTATACTCCATAGATGGATCTTGGTGATGCGTAGAAAAATTTTAAATTCTGCTACGATCCCCAACACAAAAAGCCAAAGCTTGGGGATGCCCCGGAAGGCATCCCCTCTTTCGTCTACTTCCATCGGTAACTTTAGTTGGAGCTCTATTTTTATTCACCACATGATATGTGTTTTGCTTGGAGTGTCTTGTATGATTTGAGTCTTTGCTTTTTATTTTACCACAATCATCTTTGTTGAACACACCTTTTGAGAGACACACACATGATTCGGAATTTATTAGAATACTCTATGCGCTTCACTTATATCCTTTGAGCTATATAGTTTTTGCTCTAGTGCTTCACTTATATCTTTTAGAGCACGGCGGTGGTTTTGTTTTATAGAAACTATTATTCTCTCATGCTTCACTTATATTATTTTGAGAGTCTTAAACAGCATGGTAATTTGCTTAAATTGGGAAATTAATCCTAATACGTTAGGTATTCAAGACTAGTAAAAAACTTTCTTATGAGTGTGCTGAATGCTAAGAGAAGTTTGATGCTTGATGATCGTTTTGAGATATGGAGGTAGTGATATTAAAGTTGTGCTAGTTGAGTAGTTGTGAATTTGAGAAATACTTGTGTTGAAGTTTGCAAGTCCCATAGCATGCACGTAAGGTAAACGTTATGTAACAAATTTGAAACATGAGGTGTTCTTTGATTGTCCTCCTTATGAGTGGCGGTAGGGGACGAG
Organism: Triticum aestivum; assembly: GCF_018294505.1. Taxonomy (NCBI): domain Eukaryota; kingdom Viridiplantae; phylum Streptophyta; class Magnoliopsida; order Poales; family Poaceae; genus Triticum; species Triticum aestivum. Next base: position 294,276,556 of record NC_057814.1, on the reverse strand, counting down.
CGATAGTCTTTTCCTACCAATCTATCCCCCTAGGAGCATGCGCATAGTGCTTGGTTTTTGATGACTTGTAGATTTTTGCAATAACTATGTGCGTTCTTTATGACTAATGTTGAGTCCATGGATTATACGCACTCTTACCCTTCCATCATTGCTAGCCTCTTCGGTACCGTGCATTGCCCTTTCTCACATTGAGAGTTGGTGCAAACTTCGCCGGTGCATCCAAACCCCGTGATATGATACGCTCTTTCACACATAAACCTCCTTATATCTTCCTCAAAACAGCCACCATACCTACCTATTATGGCATTTCCATAGCCATTCCCAGATATATTGCCATGCAACTTTCCACCATTCCGTTTATTATGACACGCTCATCATTGTCATATTGCTTTGCATGATCATGTAGTTGACATTGTATTTGTGGCAAAGCCACCGTTCATAATTTTTCATACATGTCACTCTTGATTTATTGCTATCCTGGTATACCGCCGGAGGCATTCATATAGAGTCATACTTTGTTCTAGTATCGAGTTGTAATCATTGAGTTGTAAATAAATAGAAGTGTGATGAGCATCATTCATAGAGCATTGTCCCAAAAAAAGAAAAAGGCTAAATAAAAAAAAGGAAGGCAAAAAAAGAGAATAAAAAGGGACAATGCTACTATCCTTTTTTTCACACTTGTGATTCAAAGTAGCACCATGATCTTCATGATAGAGATTCTCTTGTTTTGTCACTTTCATATACTAGTGGGAATTTTTCATTATAGAACTTGGCTTGTATATTCCAACAACGGGCTTCCACAAATGCCCTAGGTCTTCGTGAGCAAGCAAGTTGTATGCACACCCACTTAGTTTCTTTTGTTGAGCTTTCATGCATTTATAACTCTAGTGCATCCGTTGCATGGCAATCCCTACTCCTTGCATTAACATCAATCGATGGGCATCTCCATAGCTCATTGATTAGCCACGTTGATGTGAGACTTTCTCCTTTTTTGTCTTCTCCACATAACCCCCATCATTATATTCTATTCCACCCATAGTGCTATATCCATGGCTCACGCTCATGTATTGCGTGAAGGTTGAAAAAAGTTTGAGATTACTAAAGTATGAAACAATTGCTTGGCTTGTCATCGGGGTTGTGCATGATGAGAGCATTCTTGTGTGACAAAAATGGAGCATGACTAAACTATATGATTTTGTAGGGATGAACTTTCTTTGGCCATGTTATTTTAAGAGGACATAATTGCTTAGTTAGTATGCTTGAAGTATTATTACTTTTATGTCAATATTAAACCTTTATCTTGAATCTTTCAGATCTGAATATTCATACCACAATTAGGAGAATTACATTGAAATTATGCCAAGTAGCATTCCACATCAAATATTCTGTTTTTATCATTTACCTACTCGAGGACGAGCAGGAATTAAGCTTGGGGATGCTTGATACGTCTCCAACATATCTATAATTTTTTATTGTTCCATGCTATATTATATTCTGTTTTGGACATTAATGGGCTTTATTATACACTTTTATATTATTTTTGGGAGTAACATATTAACTGGAGGCCCAACCCAGAATTGCTGTTTTTGCCTATTTCAGAGTTCCGCAGAAAAAGAATATCAAACGGAATGAAACCTTCGGGAACGTGATTTTCGGAACGAACCTAATCCAGAGGACTTGGACCCTACGTCAAGACATCAACCAGGAGGGCACGAGGTAGGGGGCGCGCCTACCCCCCTAGGCGCGCCCTCCACCCTCGTGGGCCCCACGTTGCTCCACCGACATACTTCTTCCTCCTATATATACCTACGTACCCCCAAACTACCAGACACGGAGCCAAAAACCTAATTCCACCGCCGCAACCTTCTGTACCCGTGAGATCCCATCTTGGGGCCTTTTCCGGAGCTCCGCCGGAGGGGGCATCGATCATGGAGGGCTTCTACATCAACACCATAGCCTCTTCGATGATGTGTGAGTAGTTTACCTCATACCTTCGGGTCCATAGTTATTAGCTAGATGGCTTCTTCTCTCTTTTTGGATCTCAATAAAATGTTCTCCCCCTCTCTTGTGGAGATCTATTAGATGTAATCTTATTTTGCGGTGTGTTTGTTGAGACCGATGAATTGTGGGTTTATGATCAAGTTTATCTATGAACAATATTTGAATCTTCTCTGAATTCTTTTATGTATGATTGGTTATCTTTGCAAGTCTCTTTGAATTATCAGTTTGGTTCGGCCTACTATATTGATCTTTCTTGCAATGGGAGAAGTGCTTAGCTTTGGGTTCAATTTTGCGGTGTCCTTTCCCAGTGACAGTTGGGGCAGCAAGGCACATATTGTATTGTTGCCATCGAGGATAACAAGATGGGGTTTATATCATATTGCATGAGTTTATCCCTCTACATCATGTCATCTTACTTAAAGCGTTACTCTGTTCTTATGAACTTAATACTCTAGATGCATGCTGGATAGCGGTCGATGTGTGGAGTAATAGTAGTAAATGCAGGCAGGAGTCGGTCTACTTGTCTCAGACGTGATGCCTATATACATGATCATACCTAGATATTCTCATAACTATGCTCAATTCTGTCAATTGCTCAACAGTAGTTTATTCACCCACCGTAATACTTATGCTCTTGAGAGAAGTCACTAGTGAAACCTATGGCCCCCGGGTCTATTTTCCATCATATTAATCTCCCGTCAACAAGTTATTTCTAGCGTAGTCTTTATTTTGCTTTCTTTACTTTGCATCTTTATCATAAAAATACCAAAAATATTATCTTATCATATCTATCAGATCTCACTCTTGTAAGTGACCGTGAAGGGATTGACAACCCCTTTATTGCGTTGGTTGCGAGGATTTATTTGTTTGTGTAGGTGCGAGGGACTCGTGCGTGGCCTCCTACTGGATTGATACCTTGGTTCTCAAAAACTGAGGGAAATACTTACGCTACTTTGCTGCATCACCCTTTCCTCTTCAAGGGGAAACCAACGCAGTGCTCAAGAGGTAGCACCAATAACTGCATCTCGCTGCTCTTCAACCTCCTCCACGTTCACATGGTTCACTTGTCCCCTGTTAAAAGGGTTGGGCTTCTTTCCAGAGCTTCCATTGCCATTTCCATTCTTTGCTTCAGGACACTCATTGGCATAATGTCCAGTCTTCCAGCACTTGAAACAACTAATGTGACTTTGGTCCTTCTTGGCGGGTGTGGCTGGGTTAGAGTGGTTCTGGTTGCTACATGCTCCATTCCCATTCCGTCCCTGGAGCCACTGTGGTTATGTGAACTTCCTCCATTGTGAGTGTGGCCTCGATGGTTATGGGTATATCCTCCCGAGTTCAGGGTAAAACAAGGCTTCTGCTGAGCTCCTGAATTGTACTTCCCTTGTCCATACTTCCTCTTCCGGCTCTCTATTTGTTGATGCTTCCCTTCAATCATAAGAGCCTTGTCCACCAACTCCTGGTAGTTAGCGAATGTCGCTACCATCAACTGCATACGCATCTCATCATTCAACCGTTCCATAAACTTCTCCTGCTTCACGGCATCGGTGGCCACATCATCCGGGGCATAGCGAGCTAACTTACTGAACTCATCCACGTACTGCCCCACAGTACGATTTCCCTGGCGTAACTTGCGAAACTCACGCTTCTTCATGCTCATAGCTCCAGTTGAGACATGTGCAGTGCGGAACGCTTGCTGAAACTGATCCCAAGTGACATTGGCTATAGGGAAAGTGGCTGTGTAATTTTCCCACCATGAGGCTGCGGGTCCATCCAACTGATGTGCGGCAAAACACACCTTCTCAGCATCTGTGCAACCTGCGGTGGTCAACTCCCTTCCAATCCTGCGTAGCCAGTCATCAGCAACTATCAGCTCAGTGCTACTGAAAAACACCGGCGGTTGCAACCTCAGAAAACGGGCTAAGTTGTCAACTGGATGTGGTGGTGGTGGGTTGTTGTTGTTGCCTTGGTTCTGGACTAGTAGCTGCATCAAGGCATTCTGCTGTTGGATCAACTGAGTGAGCTCCGGTGGGAAGACAAATCTGGGGTCACGTCTTGGAGGCATCTGGTAGGTTTAGAGGGGATAGATTAGAATAGAGTGAGGTCTAGTGAGAAAGCACTACCCATATACACATGAGACAAACACATTCATATCACACCAATCAATTCAAACAAGGGCATACAATCAATCTAACTATTGTTACAGAAGTGCTCGGACTACTACTATATACATGGAGGAATACTACTAATAATATGGTGGTCTACTAGAAATTTTGATCGGTGGAAGACTCCATGATATCCGCTCCAGCTTCGTCTTCATAATCATCATCACTACTGTCGGGGTCGGAGTCGGTGTCGTCAATGATGATGTAGTCCTCAGGATGGTCGTCATCTCCTCCTGGCGCGGGTCTCCCATGAATACTCCTAGCTTCCTTGTCAGGTCGTCATTCTTCTCCACTAGTATTGTGATTTCCTCCTCATATCCGTCGCGTGTAGACTTGAGTTCCTCTTCTAGCTCCATGTTCCTGGTAATCACCTTCTTCAGATCTATCATGTTTGCGCACATTTGGTTCTCCTAGCGTCGAATGTGCTGGTTTAACTCCTGGACGAAAGCTGCAATGGACCTGTCCCTCCTGGTGCTGATCATCTCCCATTGCTCATCTCGGCGCCCACATATCTGGTAGATGGTGTCCTTAAGATCCTTGTGATAAACTTCATCGATGCGTCCCATGGCGATGTGGGCTGCCATGCTCTTACCTAGACTCCAGGTTGGTGCATCAAAGGAAAACTCTATGGGCTCAGTAACTGGCGTGAATGTCCTTCCTGGAACTTGAACTCGAATCATCCAACGCTCCTCTTCTGGTAAAGTGGCGGTGTAGGTCCCGGTGAAGCTTGGTATTCCGATGTTCAGGTACCTAGTGACTTCCTTCAAGTGTCTCCCAAAAGGTGTGTCTTCATCCGGTTGTGCAAACTTGTTCCTTGAGTCTGCCATCCTATAGAGTAGAAAATGGAGAGGAGTCAGAAATGGGTAGAGAAGATTGACCTATGGCTTTTCTTAGTGGTCGTGTCCTACAATCAGCGTGTGCTCTGATACCATCTTGTAGTGATCCGACCTCAAACGGTCAAATCTCTGTGTATAAGTGTCATCCATGGATCGGTAATGCTAACACACACAGTACTTGAAGGATTTATAACAGAGTGCAATCACACACTTATTACATTGAATGTCTCAAAAGAGAACTTAATACAATAATATGGCTTAAGGCCATCTAAATAAGATGACAGCGGAAGACTTGGAAGATAAAGTGAGTACATCAACTCCAACGGCATAGCTGAGTGCACAACAACGATGTAGCGCACCTTACTCTTCGTCTGAAAAGTCTGCAACATGATATGTTGCAGCCCGAAACGGGTCAGCACATGGAATATGCTGGCAATATAACACAGTAGAGCAAATGAACAAGTAAATGCTATCACTACATGCATATATGGCTGGGGAAAGCTGTAAGATTAATATTTTGCATAAAGCCAATTTTCCCTACAACAAAGGAATAGATTTTATTTAACTTTCATGGTAGTTGATAAAACATTGAGAATGGTAACCCCATCTCAATCCCAATTAAGCAGTAATTAACAACCCATCATATTAATTTAGAGTGATGAGATCAACATGATTGTCCAAGAACCAGATACTCAAGATGTCCATAACCGGGGACACGGCTAACCATGATTAGTTTGTACACTCTACAGAGGTTTGCGCACTTTTCCCCACAAGACTCGATCTCCTCCGTTGGATTTCTCGCACTACATGGTGTTTGAGAAACGGATGACCGAGACACAGTCTTTCAGAAACATTAACTCTTTACTCTAGGTAGACAGTTACACCTACTTTCCCCTACATCTGCTAGCCTACCACTGAAAGAGGTCATGCAACATACTCAACTATGCTAGAGCCCATAATAGCTTGTGGCTGCACACGGAAGTTTCTAGCATGAATAATCTTATGATCCCTTTGATCCTGGGTGGCGAACCAAAGGACAACACTGGTATATCCCCAGGTGCCCGCAACCAATCCACCCAGATGTGTATTAAGTAGCCACCTTAAGTTAACCATTAATTAATAATCTCACATCTATCCTGGATCACTCAAACCAAACCACGTCTACGAGCATAGCATAGCAACCTAAGCATAACGTAGAAGTAACTCCGAAGGTTTGATAACAAAAGGGCAATAGGTTCTACCTCATCATCTACTTCCCAATACCCACAAGTTAATCACATCCTAACCTTGCAGTGTTTGAGGATTGTAACTAATGCATAAAAACTGGGTATGAAAAGAGTATGATCAATGTGTTACTTGCCTTGCTGACAATCTGTAAACCCTAGAGACTCGTAGTAGCATGCTTTGCACTTTGGGAATTCTATCGCAAACAAACAATAGCATACATAAGCACTCAAGCATAGATGCACGGGTAAAACTCAAATGAGAAAAAAATCAAATCTGAAAGTTCAACTAAAGAGCTTCGATATGCAAAAAGAATCAATCGAATCAGAGCTATGGAACTGAAACTATGGTCAAAAGAACTTCGAATTCAAATATGCTTGAAACCAAATTTTAAATTGTCAAAACCATGTTCAAGTTGATTAACTAGAAAGAGGGGCTCAAGACGAAGATTTTGGCGTTGGTTTCACTGGATTTGGAAGAATGGTTAAAAAGTTGCGAGGGTTTGAAGATCAGGGGCTAATCTGCGATAAAATAATCGTGGATAGGTCCCTGGCGAAAACAAACAGAAAAAGAAAAATCTACCGGACGAACGTCCGCTAAGAGAGACTAACGAACGAATACGTTCGTTAACAGATCTAAACGAACGAACGTTCGTAAAATAAAACTAACCGAAGAAAACCGAGAAAAACGAACCGATGTAATTCGAAAAAAAACGATCTACGGTTTTAAAAAAACCGAACGGTTTATACCTAAACCGAAAAAAACCGGCGGGTCGGCGGGGTCAACGGC